>NW_028149456.1:55000-57500 GCF_964270895.1 Podarcis filfolensis
ACGCCTTCACCCGTCCCCTCCATCGCCCACCTGCTGCACTGCTGCCAAGCGGCGGTCAACAAAGTCACCGAGTTCTACGGCAGCTGTCGCCACGAGCCCCACCCACCCTTGGCGATGTCGTGGGCGGGGGTGGTTTCTTTGTGTGTGTGTGTGTGTGTGAGAGAGAGAGAGAGAGAGAGAGAGAGAGAGAGGGACGAGAGACGAGAGACGAGAGACAGAGAGATTTTGTTTCTGCCTGCCTGCCTGCCTGCCTGCCTGCCTGCCTGCCTCCCTCCCTCCCTCCCTCCCTCCCTCCGCAATCAAGTGTGTGTGAGAGCGCACGAGCGCTTTTGCACTTGTCTTTCTGTATCCCTGTGTCTCTGCATGCTCCCCCTCCCGCAAAGGAACGCACGCACGCACGCACGCACGCCAAGACTCTCCTCCCTTGCCGTCCCTGCGAGGACGGACGCACGCCCGCCCGCACGCCCGCCCTCACCCGTCCCCTCCATCGCCTACCTGCTGCACTGCCGCCAAGCGGCGGTCTACAAAGTCCCCGAGGTCTACGGCAGCTGTCGCCACGAACCCCACCCGCCCTTGGCGACGTCGTCGGGTTACAGCGACCGGGTAGACCTGGAGGCTCCCTAGGGGGCACGGGCAGGTAGACCGGGAAGCCCTCCGTCCTCCCTAGTAGACCGGCAAGCCGCAGCCTCTCCGGCGGGTAGACCGGGGGCCCGGCGAGCAGATTGGTCCGACACGGAAACCCCCACCCATCTCGGAGGTAGACCGGCAAGCCCCAGCCTTCCGGGACGGTAGACCGGAGGGGAGCCGAGGGCCGGGAGACCGGGCATCGCCGCCAGCCCCTCCGACGGGAAGACCGGGCTTCCCGAGGTCCGGCGCCCGGTAGACCGGCCAGCGGTTCCGCGCCGTGCTCCAGGTAGTCCGGCGGAGCCGCGCTTTCCGGTGGGTAGACCGGGAAGCCCCCACGATCTCGGAGGAAGACCGGCAAACCCCAGCCTTCCCGGCCGGTAGACCGGAGGGGAGCCGAGGGCCGGGAGACCGGGCAACGCCGCCAGCCCCTCCGGACGGGAAGACCGGGCTCACCGAGGTCCGGCGCCCGGTAGACCGGCCAGCGGTTGCGCGCCGTGCGCCAGGTTGTCCGGCAGGGCCGCGCTCTCCGGTGGGTAGACCGGGAAGCCCCACGATCTCGGAGGAAGACCGGCAAGACCCAGCCTGCCCACCTCCGACGGCGACTAGAGCGGGCAGCCGCTCCAGGCCCACCTCCGTGTTTCTCCTCGGAGGTAGACCTGGAAGAAGCCACAGGCACTCCGGCGAGCAGGCAGGCAGGCAGGCAGGCAGGCAGGCAGGCAGGCAGGGCCGCTCCTTCCAGTTGGTAGACCGGGAAGCCGCACGTTCTCTGAGGAAGACCGGCAAGACCCAGCCTTCCTGGATGGTAGACCGGAGGGGAGCCGAGGGCCGGGAGGCCGGGCAGCGCCACTGGCTCCTCCGGCGGGTAGACAGGGCTTCCCGAGGTCCGGGGCCCAGTAGACCGGCCAGCGGTTCCGCGCCGTGCGCCAGGTAGGCCGGCAGAGCCTCTCTTTCAGGTGGGTAGACCGGAAAGTCTACCGTTCTCGTAAGACCGGCCAGAGCCTCCCACACCCTTCGAAGGCTAGTAGACCGGCCAGCGGCTCCACCCCCCCCCGACTAGTGGACCGGCGCCTCCCGGCCCCATGGAGGGTAGACCGGGAAGCCGTTTCTCCTCTTAGGTAGACCTAAGCAAGCAGGCAGGCAGGCAGGCAGGCAGGCAGGCAGGCAAGCAAGCAAGCAAGCAGGCATGCTGGCCGGGAGGGTGGCCGTCCGCTCCCTGCCTTCCAGGTAGACCGGGCAAGAGCCCGTTCCTTTGTTTAGGAGAGCTGGTCAGGCGGCAGGCAGGCAGGCAGGCAGGCAGGCAGGGCGTGGTGTGCTGCGTGGACGCGAGGAGCCCACCGGGCCTGACACCGAGTAGACCGGCCAGCGGTGCCGCGCCGTACGCCAGGAAGCCTGGCAGAGGCGCCCTTTCCGGCAGGTAGACCGGGAAGCCCCACGATCTCGGAGGAAGAACGGCAAGACCCAGCCTCCCCGGCCGGCAGACCGGGCAACGTCACCTGCCCCCCGGCGGGTCGACCGGGAAGCCTCCCTTCCTCGGAGGTAGACCGGCAGGACCCAGCCTCCACGGCCAGCAGAGCCCAGGGCCGGGAGACCGGGCATCGCTGCCAGCCCCCGGCCAGACCGCGCTGACCGCGGACGCGAGAAGCAGACTGGGCCTTCGGTCGGAAGGGGGCCGGCAAGGCCCAGCCTCCCCGGGCGGCGGACTTGGGGGACAGCGGTCGCAGCAGGCCCGCCCGCCCGCCCGCCCGCCGCCGGGAGGACCGGGGCCCTCGCGAGTAGACCGGGCGGTCGGCGGGCCTCCGGCGGGTAGACCGGGGAGGAACGGAAAGCCCCAGCCGCCTCGTCCGGGCGGAGAACGGCGGGACCGGGCAGCGGA
>NW_028149456.1:70000-75000 GCF_964270895.1 Podarcis filfolensis
TGTGGCCAGCATGGGAAGGGCAGGGCAGCCGTCTTCTTCTTCTTCTTCTTCTTCTTCTTCTTCTTCTTCTTCTTCTCCTTCTCCTTCTCCTTCTCCTTCTCCTCCTCCTCCTCCTCCTCCTCCTCCTCCTCCTCCTCCTCCTCCTTCGTCGTCGTATCCCTATTGTTGTCAAGATCTGCGTGCGTGCATTTGTGCGGTCTAAACGGGGGATGAGTGAGAGTGTGTGTGTGCTGGCATGCCTGCCCGCCCGCCCGCCTCCCTCCCTCTCCGTGATCTATTTCGGGTCTGTCTCTCTCTCCCCCACCCGCAAGCACATCGCCACGACAAACCACGACATCGCCGAGGGCGGCGTTCGTGGCGACAGCTGCCGTAGACCTCGGGGACTTTGGAGACCGCCGCTTGGCAGCAGAGCAGCAGGTAGGCGATGGAGGAGACGGGTGGGGTGGGGCGGGGCGGGGCGTGCCTCTGTGCGTACGTCCTTGCAGGGACGGCAAGGGATCACCCTTGGCGATGTCGTGGGTGGGGGTGGTTTCTTTGGTGTGCGTGTGTGCGCGTAGGAGTGATATTTTGTGTCCATCTCTCAGTCCCTGTCTGTCTCCCCTGCACACAAGCGTGTGTGCGGTGTACTTGGCTCCTGGGTCTCTGTCTGTCTCCCCCCACACAAGCACATGCTGTGTTTGAGTGTATGCTTAGTGTGCGTGAGAAATTTTGTGCCCTTCTGTCTCCCTCTCCCGCAAACGACTGTTTGTGTCTGTGTGTGTGTGTGTGTGTGTGTGTGTGTGTATGTGTGTCTGTTTGTCTCTGTGTGTGTGTGTGTGTGAGAGAGAGAGAGAGAGAGAGAGAGAGAGAGAGAGAGAGAGACGAGAGACAGAGAGAGAGAGAGATTTTTGTTTCTGCCTGCCTGCCTGCCTGCCTGCCTGTCTGTCTCTCTCTCTCTCTCTCTCTCTCTCTCTCTCTCTCTCTCTCCTCTCTCTCCCCCTCCCACCCCCCCGCAATCAAGTGTGTGTGAGAGCGCACGAGCGCTTTTGTGCTTGTCTTTCTGTATCCCTGTGTCTCTGCATGCTTCCCCTCCCGTAAAGGAACGCACGCAGGCCAAGACTTTTCCCCCGTGCCGTCCCTGCAAGAACGAACGAACGCACGCACGCCTTCACCCGTCCCCTCCATCGCCCACCTGCTGCACTGCTGCCAAGCGGCGGTCAACAAAGTCACCGAGTTCTACGGCAGCTGTCGCCACGAGCCCCACCCACCCTTGGCGATGTCGTGGGCGGGGGTGGTTTCTTTGGTGTGTGTGTGTGTGTGAGAGAGAGAGAGAGAGAGAGAGAGAGAGGGACGAGAGACGAGAGACGAGAGACAGAGAGATTTTGTTTCTGCCTGCCTGCCTGCCTGCCTGCCTGCCTGCCTGCCTCCCTCCCTCCCTCCCTCCCTCCCTCCGCAATCAAGTGTGTGTGAGAGCGCACGAGCGCTTTTGCACTTGTCTTTCTGTATCCCTGTGTCTCTGCATGCTCCCCCTCCCGCAAAGGAACGCACGCACGCACGCACGCACGCCAAGACTTTCCTCCCTTGCCGTCCCTGCGAGGACGGACGCACGCCCGCCCGCACGCCCGCCCTCACCCGTCCCCTCCATCGCCTACCTGCTGCACTGCCGCCAAGCGGCGGTCTACAAAGTCCCCGAGGTCTACGGCAGCTGTCGCCACGAACCCCACCCGCCCTTGGCGACGTCGTCGGGTTACAGCGACCGGGTAGACCTGGAGGCTCCCTAGGGGGCACGGGCAGGTAGACCGGGAAGCCCTCCGTCCTCCGTAGTAGACCGGCAAGCCGCAGCCTCTCCGGCGGGTAGACCGGGGGCCCGGCGAGCAGATGGGTCCGACACGGAAACCCCCACCCATCTCGGAGGTAGACCGGCAAGCCCCAGCCTTCCGGGACGGTAGACCGGAGGGGAGCCGAGGGCCGGGAGACCGGGCATCGCCGCCAGCCCCTCCGACGGGAAGACCGGGCTTCCCGAGGTCCGGCGCCCGGTAGACCGGCCAGCGGTTCCGCGCCGTGCTCCAGGTAGTCCGGCGGAGCCGCGCTTTCCGGTAGGTAGACCGGGAAGCCCCCACGATCTCGGAGGAAGACCGGCAAACCCCAGCCTTCCCGGCCGGTAGACCGGAGGGGAGCCGAGGGCCGGGAGACCGGGCAACGCCGCCAGCCCCTCCGGACGGGAAGACCGGGCTCACCGAGGTCCGGCGCCCGGTAGACCGGCCAGCGGTTGCGCGCCGTGCGCCTGGTTGTCCGGCAGGGCCGCGCTCTCCGGTGGGTAGACCGGGAAGCCCCACGATCTCGGAGGAAGACCGGCAAGACCCAGCCTGCCCACCTCCGACGGCGACTAGAGCGGGCAGCCGCTCCGGGCCCAGCTCCGTGTGGACCGGCGTTTCTCCTCGGAGGTAGACCTGGAAGCCACAGGCACTCTGGCGAGCAGGCAGGCAGGCAGGCAGGCAGGCAGGCAGGCAGGCAGGGCCGCTCCTTCCACTTGGTAGACCGGGAAGCCGCACGTTCTCTGAGGAAGACCGGCAAGACCCAGCCTTCCTGGATGGTAGACCGGAGGGGAGCCGAGGGCCGGGAGGCCGGGCAGCGCCACTGGCTCCTCCGGCGGGTAGACAGGGCTTCCCGAGGTCCGGGGCCCAGTAGACCGGCCAGCGGTTCCGCGCCGTGCGCCAGGTAGGCCGGCAGAGCCTCTCTTTCAGGTGGGTAGACCGGAAAGTCTACCGTTCTCGTAAGACCGGCCAGAGCCTCCCACACCCTTCGAAGGCTAGTAGACCGGCCAGCGGCTCCACCCCCCCCCGACTAGTGGACCGGCGCCTCCCGGCCCCATGGAGGGTAGACCGGGAAGCCGTTTCTCCTCTTAGGTAGACCTGGAAGCCCCAGACCCTGCGGCGAGCAAGCAAGCAGGCAGGCAGGCAAGCAAGCAGGCATGCTGGCCGGGAGGGTGGCCGTCCGCTCCCTGCCTTCCAGGTAGACCGGGCAAGAGCCCGTTCCTTGGTTTAGGAGAGCTGGTCAGGCGGCAGGCAGGCAGGCAGGCAGGCAGGCAGGCAGGCAGGCAGGGCGTGGTGTGCTGCGTGGACGCGAGGAGCCCACCGGGCCTGACACCGAGTAGACCGGCCAGCGGTGCCGCGCCGTACGCCAGGAAGCCTGGCAGAGGCGCCCTTTCCGGCAGGTAGACCGGGAAGCCCCACGATCTCGGAGGAAGAACGGCAAGACCCAGCCTCCCCGGCCGGCAGACCGGGCAACGTCACCTGCCCCCCGGCGGGTCGACCGGGAAGCCTCCCTTCCTCGGAGGTAGACCGGCAGGACCCAGCCTCCACGGCCAGCAGAGCCCAGGGCCGGGAGACCGGGCATCGCTGCCAGCCCCCGGCCAGACCGGGCTGACCGCGGACGCGAGAAGCAGACTGGGCCTTCGGTCGGAAGGGGGCCGGCAAGGCCCAGCCTCCCCGGCCGGCGGACTTGGGGGACAGCGGTCGCAGCAGGCCCGCCCGCCCGCCCGCCGCCGGGAGGACCGGGGCCCTCGCGAGTAGACCGGGCGGTCGGCGGGCCTCCGGCGGGTAGACCGGGGAGGAACGGAAAGCCCCAGCCGCCTCGTCCGGGCGGAGAACGGCGGGACCGGGCAGCGGACAGACCTCCCGGCGGTAGACCGGGAAAGCCTTCCGTCTTCGGGAAGGGGACTGCCACGTCCCAGCTTCCCTGGCCAGTGGTGGACCGGAGGAGAGCCGCCAGCGGCCGCAGGAAGAGCGGGCCACGCTGCCGGCCCCTCCGGCGGGGAGCTAGACCCGGCCGCCCCCCCCAGGGAAACGGCCAGCGCTTCCGCTCCTTCCACCTGGAAGACCGGGTGACCGACCCCCCCCCCCCGCGTGACGGCCGGTAGACCGGGGCCACCGGCAACCTCGCCCCTGGACCGGGCAGCGGCCAGACCCACACAGACGCCCGGAAGCCTGCCCTTCTCCGGCCGTCGCACCCTCCGCCAACCGCTCTCGCCTCGCCTCCGTCCGCCTCCCGTTCTCGGAGGTAGACCGGCTAGTAGACCGGGCAGCGGTTCCAGTCCGGCCGTCAGGTGGTGGGCCGGCGCTTCCCAGCCCCAAGCAGGGGAGACCGGGAAGCCGTCTGTCCTCGAGGTAGAGCTGGAAGCCCCAGGCAGGCAAGCAGGCAGGCAGGCAGGCGTGAGCGTGGACGCGAGGAGCCCACCGGGCCTCCGTCGGGCCGACCGGGAAGTCTCCCTTCCTCGGAGGTAGACCGGCAAGACCCAGCCTCCCCGGCCGGCAGACCGGAGGGGAGCCCAGGGCCGGGAGACCGGGGTGACCGTGGACGCGAGAAGCAGATCGGGCCTTCGGTGGGTAGACCGGGAGGCCCCCCGTTCTCGGAAGGGAGCCGGCGTGGCCCAGCCTCCCGGGCCGGCAGACTGGGGGGGGACAGCGGTCGCAGGCCCGCCCGCCCGCCGCCGGGAAGACCGTGGCCCTCGCGAGTAGACCGGGCCTCCGGCGGGCCTCCGGCGGGTAGACCGGGGAGGACAGGAAAGCCCCAGCCGCCTAGGCCGGGCGGAGAACGGGCGCTGCTTCCAGCCCCACCGTCAGCTTGACTGCCCGGGCGGCCGGGGGGACCGGGCGGCGGGCAGACCTCCCAGCGGTAGACCGGGAAAGCCTTCCGTCCTGGGAAGTGGACCGGGGGAGAGCGAGAGCCGCCAGCGGCCGCGGGAAGAACGGGCCACGCTGCCGGCCCCTCCGGCGTGGAGCTAGAACCGGCCGCCCCCCCCCCCGGAAAACGGCCAGCGCTTCCGCTCCTTCCGCCGGGAAGACCGGCCGAGCCACCGCCGCTTGCCGGCCGGTAGACCGGGGCCACCGGAAACCGGACCGGGCAGGGGCCGGACCCGCACAGACGCCCGGAAGCCCGCCCTTCTCCGCCCTTCGCACCCTCCGCCCGTCGCCGAGAAGCAGAGGCCGGGCGCCGGGAACGGTCTACCGCCGCCCCGGCGC
>NW_028149456.1:85000-100000 GCF_964270895.1 Podarcis filfolensis
TGTGTGTGTGTGTGTGTCTGTTTGTCTGTGTGTGTGTGTGTGTGAGAGAGAGAGAGAGACGAGAGAGAGAGATTTTTGTTTCTGCCTGCCTGCCTGTCTCTCTCTCTCTCTCTCTCTCTCTCTCTCTCTCCTCTCTCTCCCCCTCCCACCCCCCCGCAATCAAGTGTGTGTGAGAGCGCACGAGCGCTTTTGTGCTTGTCTTTCTGTATCCCTGTGTCTCTGCATGCTTCCCCTCCCGTAAAGGAACGCACGCAGGCCAAGACTTTTCCCCCTTGCCGTCCCTGCAAGAACGAACGAACGAACGCACGCACGCCTTCACCCGTCCCCTCCATCGCCCACCTGCTGCACTTAGTCTTAAATTGGTGTCAAGGGGGAGGAGACTCAGACGGAGCATCAGTGGTCTGACAGTTGAGACGTGGGGCTGTGCGCTGCGGCTCTGGAAGTGAAACTGAACTTCAATAAAGACTTTTGTACTTAACAACGAAGCAGCGTTGGTCCTTTGTGAGCTGGGACCTTGCGCAGCTCTGACAAAGTCAAAGCAGATCTATAATATTTCCAGCCCAGACGACTGACAGGAAGAAATGTGCTTTCCCTCCTGTTTCTTCTTTCTGAAGCCTTTCCCCAGAATCATATAATGGTGCATCTAGCTGGAAGGGACCGCAAGGGTCATCCAGTCCAACCCGCCGCAAGGCAGGAATCTGAGAAGGAACCACAAGGATTGATTTCATAATAATAATAAGTGGAGGAATTGGGATCTGGAGGAATTAGCTGGTTACAAAACCAAGCAGTGCTTCATCTGCACAATACACTGTTCAGCTACAGTTTTCAATACATTAAGGGCGGCCTGAGGGGGAAAGCAATGGAGATCTGCACTTTTATTTTATATAAATAATAAATAATAATAATAATAATAATAATAATCACAGCCAGTTCCTCTGGAGTTGCTTCTCCCCCAATTCGAATAAATAAAAATACTATACTGTTAAGGCTTAGGGGGGAAGACCAACATAGTATTTAAAAACACGATAAAACATAATATACTACCAACTTTTATAAGTTTTATAAGAATAACCATTATAATAATGATAAGAATTTAAAAATGAAGGATAATCCTCATTTATTCCCCTTCCCCAGCCACTCCGAACAGAATATTAAAAGCGCGACAAAACATACTATATCGCAAACTTCCCTAAGGCTTTTCTAATAATAAAAATAAAAATAATTTAAAAAGTACTGCTAATAATCCTTTCTTGTAATAAAAAGGAGCCAAAACTGCCTCGGCGTCCCTGGCGTGGGAAACAGCTGAGGAGAAGCAGCTGAGAAACAGCTGGGAGGAGAAAAAGCGGGAAGCGGCTGGCCCCGCCCACCGCCCGGCCTGGGATTGGCCCAAAGGCCGACCTATCGCCGACGACGACCCTCAACCGACATGGCGGCGGTGGCGCGCCTTCTGCCCTTTCTTCCCCCCTCTTTCCAGTCCAGTTGCCCTCGTCCAAAATGGCCGCCCTAGGAACCCCCTCGCTCAGCGCACGCGCCCAGCAGGCTCAGCAGCAGTAAACCCGGCGGCGATAGGTCGGCCTTTGGGCCAATCACAGATCGGGATATGGGCGTGGCCATGCCTTGGGCGCGTGTTCTCCTCAGCGTCTCCGTCGCCATTTTCTCGAAGGCAGCGCGTGAGTTTGGTCGCGTTGGGAGTGGGCGGGAAATAATAATAAAGGATTATCATCATTGCTTTTAAAATTATTCTTATTATTATTAGAAAAGGCTTAGGGAAGCTTGTAATATATCACGTTTTGTCGAATTATTTAATATTCTGTTGGGGAAGGGGAAGAAATGAGGATTATCCTTCATTTTCAAATTGTTATCATTATTATAATGGGTATTCTTATAAAAGGGTGAGGGAAAATTGTCGTTTTATCGTTTTTTAAAATACTCTTGGTGACTGGGAAAGAGTAATACATTATTATCATTCATTTTATTATTATTGTTATTATAAAAGGGTGAGGGAAGTTTGTAGTGTATGATGTTTTGTCGGTTTTAAAAAAATATTCTGTTGGTGGCTGGGAAATAGTAATACATTGTTAATATCATTAAATGTTAAATTATTATTATTATTATTATTATTATTATAAATCACAGGCACCCAAGGGGGACGTGGCCTCTTCCCCCCTTAGCCTTAACAGTATACTATTTTTATATATTGGAATTGGGGGAGAAGCAACTCCAGAGTAACTGGCTGTGATAATGATAATAATTTATTCTTTATATAAAATAAAGTGCAGATCTCCATTGCTTTCCCCCTCAGGCCGCCTTTAATGTCTTGGAAACTGCTTGAAGTGGTGCTTTTGTAACCAGCTAATTCCTCCAGATCCCAATTCCTCCACTTTTTATTAAATGCAGTTTCCTTGTGGTTCCTTCACAGATTCCTGCCTTGAGGCGGGTTGGACTGGATGACCCTTGGGGTCCCTTCCAGCTAGATGCACCATTATGTGATTCTTGGGGAAGTGCTTCAGAAAGAAGAAACAAGAATAAACAAGAAAAAATAAAGAAGAAAAACACATTTCTTCCAGTTAGTCCGTATGATGGCTCCTAGGGAAGGGAGGCTCCTTTCCCACTTGAATCTTTCTTCCATTGGAATCTGGGCTAGACATATATGTTTGCTTTGATGTGGACCCCTCTTTCCCTTCTTGTGAAAATAATTGACATTATTGATATTTCTTAGGTCTGCTCTGCTGAATTCCTGTTCTGAAAAGGAGGAGGAGGAGGAAACTTCGCGTGATGAAGGGAGAAGAGGTGGAGGAAAAGTCATGAAGGTAAAAGGGAAAAAATAGAAATACCTATTAACATATAAGAACATTTAAAAAAAACCCACTCCTGATATATTACACCCACCCAAGTGGGGCTTGGCCTCATCCCCCGTAACCACCACAGTACAGTACAGTAAAAATATAGCAAAATAATTTTATTTGTTTGATTGGGGTAGGCTAGAGCCTCCTGGCTTCTCCCATGCTGGTGAGGTATGTCTCCTTTTTCCTGTTCTTGTTAGGCTATCAAAAGGTGACAAAGCAATGGGTTGGAAACTTAATTTATTCAGATGAACCATTGCTTTAACCAGGTAATTACTCAAGGCACCGATTTTTCATCTATCGATTTATCCACATAATCCAACCAGAGAGCCCAAAGTGGTACACTTGCACGTTAAATCTTAAGATAAATGTTTTGGAAGAGGCATAAATTAAAAAAGAGAATTAATTTGCAAGCAAGCCCAGTGAATTAGAAGGGCAGAGCTGGCTGGTTTGTCTAATGGAGCATCCAAAACCCAGTTTGGGTCTAGAAGACCCCAGCCTTAAGGGCAATCCTCCATTGCTTTCTGTTTCATTTTTTGAGCAGATACTCTGAATTGAACAGCAGCAGAAGAAATGGGGATCAGCCCCTGCTTTAGTGGGCAGCACTAAAAACCGTTTGAGTAATTTAGATCAATAAAGTAGGAATATTTAATATTTACAAACCAGCAACTTCACACCAGTTTGGGACACTTGCATCAGCTTGCAATGTTAAGAGAGGGGCTCTCAAGAAAAGCACTTTCTACATGTATGAGTCTTAAGAGCAGGCTCATGGTTTTTCCTTTGCCTGGAGGTTAGCATATCTGCAATCAGCCCGAGAACTTCAGGCAGGAGAAAAGGGGATGGCAAGGGGGGCTTCCTGGCGGAACCGAACTTGCAGCTGCAGAAGGGTGAATTCCTGCCTTGTAGCAGGTTGGACTGGAGGACCCTTGGGGTCCCTTCCCGATATATACTCACCCACCATCATATGATTCTTTGGAAAGTGCTTCAGAATACAGTTTGGGGGTGGTTGTGTGTGTCAGCCCTTAAAAATCAACTGTGCAATGTGCTCCACAGCAGGGGCGAAGCAAAGATTTAAGACTGTCTCCCGCTATGCATATAGGCTGGGAGCCCCAATGGCAGGAGACCAAGTGGGCTGAGCCCCTGCAACAGGGGCCAAAACCAAAAGCCAGTTGAATCATTTACATTGATAAATACTGGCACGTATGTATGCGTTTTGGAATTTTGCAGCAGTTTGTAATGTTAAGAGAGGTGTTTTAAAGAAAAACACTTTATACACTCATAAGCATTCCCTTAGAGCAGGCTCATGGTTGTTTCCTTTTCTGGAGGTATAAATGTTCTTAGCAGATGTACAATCACCCCAAAGGCTTCAGGCCTCCTCCTGATTGTTGAAATGCTCCTGGGGAGACTGTAAGCAGCACCTCCTCCGCTCTTAGTCAGCAAAAGGGGATGGCAAGGTGTGCTTCATGGCGCAACTTGCAGCTGCAGTTTAAAGTGCTTTAAAAGTGCCCTTTCATAGGGCAACACTGACATCACAGCCAAGGTTGGTGGTGGTTCTCCTGCACATTCCTGCCTTGCAGTGGGCTGGGCTGGATGACCTTTGGGGTCCCTTCCAGATATAGATATATATGCAGCATCATAGGATTCTTTGGAATGTGCTTCAGAAAGAAGAATCAGAAATAGCATTCCTTTAAGTTAGTTGTATGATGAGAAAGTTGCCTCACTTGAGGCTGTGACACCTAACAGTTAAATGCTTCCACCTTTTGATACTATGAGCACTAAGGTTGCAGGGCGATCTCCATAAGGGACACCTGCCTATTCCTAAGAGCTGCAAAGTGCCACACAAAAAAGAAACAGGAAAACATACCTCCCGGTTAGTTGTATGATGGCGAACAACTTCCCCTTCCCAGCCTGCTACTTTATTGTCTTGCATAGCAATACAAACGATGGGTGCCTGTTTTATACTCCTAATCTTTCAGTTCATCTGAAAGAAATCAGGCCTACAGGTTTGCTGTGTTCCTTAATGTCAGATTTTGTGGATCTATTATCACCCATATGTTTCGTCCATAAGCCTACTTAGGCATGGAAAACGAAAGGGTGGGGGAAAATGAGGATTCCTGAACTGAGTGGGCTTCGCTGCACACACTTCAGGGCAGAAGGGGGAGATGGAGAGAACGCTCTGCCTTCTCCCCCCTAATCTGTCTTCCCTACCTAATCATGGCGGACAAGGTCCCACCTTCAGCGCCTGCCCGGAAGAGGAGCAGCACCCATACAGAGAACGGTAGGAGCCAAATTGTCCAGGGATCTTGTGGGTGAGGGTTTTCTTCACCAACACCAGTGTGCAGTGCATACACAACTGTAGAAATGAGTCAGAATAAACAGGCTTCCAAAAAAGTATAGTCTTTATACCCTAAATTCCCTAATTCCCCTAACCCCAGGGTCAGGAAGTCAGTTTTGTTTTGGGACTGCCCTGCAATGCACCCCTGAGGCCGCAGGTGCAGAGAAATCTCTTTATGAGATGTTTTCCCTAATGAAAATGGTACCTCTAGACAGGTGCACAAGAACCTGGACAATTTGGGGTTGGAGTAAAGAAGACCACGGAAAGTCTAGTTTTTAACATGGGTCAAAGGTCAGAAAGAAGGGACACGGGTGGCGCTGTGGTTTACCACAGAGCCTAGGACTTGCTGATCAGAAGGTTGGCGGTTCGAATCTGCGCGACGGGGTGAGCTCCCTTTGCAGGGTCCCTGCTCCTGCCAACCTAGCAACTTGAAAGCACGTTCAAGTGCAATTAGATAAATAGGTACCGCTCTGGAAGGAAGGTAAACGGGGTTTCCGTGCGCTGCTCTGGTTCGCCAGAAGCAGCTTAGTCATGCTGGGCACAAGACCCGGAAGCTGTACGCTGGACAATAAAGTGAGATGCGTACCGCAACCCCAGAGTCAGCCATGACTGGACCTAATGGTCAGGGGTCCCTTTACCTTATACAAAGGTCAGAAGTTGTCTTTCGTGTCGGGGTCGGGGCCTCCCCCTGACTGTTGAAATGCTCCCAGGGAGGATGTAAGCAGCACTTCCTCTGTTTGTAGTCAAGAATAGTGATGGCCATGTTGGCTTCATGGCTGAACTTGCAGCTGCAGGAGAGGTGAGGATCCCTGAACTATGCTAAAGCAGCCTTTAAAGTGCCATTTAAGAGGGCAACATTTGCTGCACAACGAAGGTTGCAGGATTGTTCCCCATAAGGGACTTCTGCATGTTCCTGCGATGCAGCAGGTTGGACTGGATGACCCTTGGGGTCCCTTCCAGATATAGATATATATGCAGCATCATATGATTCTTTGGAATGTGCTTCATAAAGAAGAAACAGAAATACAATGGCACTAATGGTCAGGGGTCCTTTTACCTTTACGATGGCAAAGTTGCCTCACTTTAGGCTGTGACACCTAACAGTTACATGCTGCCACCTTTTGGTACTGTGAACATCAAGGTTGCAGGGGGATCTCCATAAGGGACACCTTCATCTTCCTAAGAGCTGCAAAGTGCTACACAAAGAAGAAACACAAAAACATACCTCCCGGTTAGTTGTATGATGGCCAACCACTTCCCCACAGGCTTCTCAAAAAGTATAGTCTTTATACCCTAAATGCCCTAATTCCCCTAACCCCAGGGTCAGGAAGACAGTTTTGTTTTGGGACTGCAATGCACACCTGAGGCCACAGGTGCAGAAAAATCTCTTTATGAGATGTTTGGTACTTCTAGACAGGTGCACAACATCCTGGACAATTTGGGGTTGGAGTAAAGAAGGTCACGGAAAGTCTAGTTTTTAACTAGGGGTCAAAGGTCAGAAAGAAGGGACACGGGTGGCGCTGTGGGTTAAACCACAGAGCCTAGGACTTGCCAATCAGAAGGTCAGCGGTTCGAATCCCCGCAACGGGGTGAGCTCCCGTTGCTCGGTCCCTGCTCCTGCCACCTAGCAGTTCGAAAGCACGTTAAAGTGCAAGAAGGAAAATAGGTACCGCTCCGGCGGGAAGGTAAATGGCGTTTCCGTGCTCTGCTCTGGTTCGCCAGAAGCGGCTTAGTCATGCTGGCCCCATGACCCGGAAGCAGTGCGCCAGCCAATAAAGTGAGATGTGCGCTGCAACCCCAGAGTCGGCCACGACTGGACCTAATGGTCAGGGGTCCGTTTACCTTTGACAATGGTCAGAAGTTGTAAGTCTGCTGTTGTAAGTCTAGCGGTTGGGGGTTGGGTCATTATTAGGGTCAGGGTTAGGGAGAGGCTTGGGGTTAGGGTTAGGGGTCAGGGTCTCCCCCAGACATCTCCACGGAGTTGCAAAAGGCAGGTACATCTGCCTAAGTCCACTTCCATCCACCGGAAAAGCTTCTTAGCCGCAAGGAGCCAAGGGAGCGGTGGGAAATACCTAGCTATCTTTCTAAATCGGTAAGACCGCACAGTCCCCACAGTTCCACAAGGCCTGGCCCTTTCCAGAGGTGCAGCCTGCCTTCTCGAAAGGTGGATTTCAGCTCAAACAGCTGGTCGAAAAGTGTCTTTTCCTATCCTCACACCCGTAACCCTGGCAACCTCCCAGGGAACAGTCTCTATTCTTTGATGGTCAGGGAGATTGCACTTTCCCACGGTCTCTCAAAAAATGGAAACCTTAGCATTTAGTAATGTCATAATGCAGTTGGGGGGGTGTTTGTGTGTGTCAGCCCTTAAAAATCAACTGTGCAAAGATTTAAGACTTTCACCTGCTATGCACCTAGGCTGGGAGCCCCAATGGTAGGAGACTAAGTGGGCTGAGCCCCTGCAGCAGGGGCCGAAACCAAAAGTCAGTTGAATCATTTACATTGATAAATACTGGCATGTATGTATGCGTTTTGGAATTTTGCAGCAGTTTGTAATGTTAAGAGAGGTGTTTTAAAGAAAAAACACTTTATACACTCATGAGCGTTCCCTTAGAGCAGGCTCATGGTTGTTTCCTTCTCTGGAGGTATAAATGTTCTTAGCAGATGAACAACCACCCTGAAGGCTTCAGGCCTCCTCCTGACTGTTGAAATGCTCCTGCGGAGACTGTAAGCAGCACCTCCTCCGCTCTTAGTCAGCAAAAGGGGATGGCAAGGTGTGCTTCATGGCGCAACTTGCAGCTGCAGTTTAAATTGCCTTAAAAGTGCCATTTCATAGGGTAACACTGGCGGCACAACCAAGGTTGGTGGATGTTCTCCTGCATATTCCTGCCTTGCAGTGGGCTGGGCTGGATGACCTTTGGGGTCCCTTCCAGATATAGATATAAATGCAGGATCATAGGATTCTTTGGAATGTGCTTTAGAAAGAAGAAACATTCCTTTAAGTTTGGGGATGCAGGTGGCGCAGTGGGTTAAACCACAGAGCCTAGGACTTACCGATCAGAAGGTCGGAGGTTCGAATCCCTATGACGGGGTGAGCTCCCGTTGCTCAGTCCCTGCTCCTGCCAACCTAGCAACTTGAAAGCACGTCAAAGTGCAAGTAGGTTAATAGGTACCGCTCAGGCAGGAAGTTAAACGGCGTTTCCGTTCGCTGCTTTGGTTCGCCAGAGGCGGTTTAGTCCTCCTGGCCACATGACCTGGAAGCTGTACGCCGGCTCCCTCAGCCAGTAAAGCAAGATGAGCGCTGCAACCCCAGAGTTGACCACGACTGGACCTAATGGTCAGGGGTCCCTTTACCTTTACCTTTGACAAAGCTCAGAAGTTGTAAGTCTAGCGGTTGGGGTTTGGGTCATTGTTAGCGTTTCGGTTAGGGAGAGGCTTGGGGTTCGGCTTAGGGGTCAGGGTCAGGGCCTCCCCCTGACTGTTGAAATGCTCCCAGGGAGGATGTAAGCAGCACTTCCTCTGTTTGTAGTCAAGAATAGTGGATGGCCATGTTGGCTTCATGGCTGACCTTGCAGCTGCCGGAGAGGTGGGGATCCCGGAAGCAGCCTTCAAAGTGCCATTTAAGAGGGCAACAACCAAGGTTGCAGGATTGTTCCCCATAAGGGACTCCTGCATGTTCCTGCGATGCAGCAGGTTAGATTGCATGACCCTTGGGGCCCTTCCAGAGGTTTATATACCATCATTATTCTTTGGAAAGGGGTTCAGAAAGAAGAAAGAGAAATAACGTTCCTTAAAGTTAGTTGTATGATGGGAAAGTCGCCACACTTCCTGTGAGCCCCCTTATTCTTCCTTGCATGTTAATTGGAGCTTGGCTGATCCTGTGCCTGTTTTTACATGGACACCTCTTTCAGTTCTTGTGGAAAAAGTCTGCCCCACTGTTATTTCTCAGGTCTCTATGGGTTGTGCTGAATTTCTGCTCCCAAAAAGGGGGAGACGGAAGGGGGAAGTTTCGCCGGACAGAGGGAGGGAGAAGAGGGGATCTTTTGAGACAAGATACAAACAGCTCCTTTAACCAAACTTCTGATTCGCCCAGCAGCGTGGCAGCCAAAGCAAAGAGAAGAAAAAAAGGCAAGGCAGCTAACAGACATCTCCATGCAGTTGCAAAAGGTGGGTTGCCTCCATGGGCTGTGCTTTATTCCTTAATGTCAAATGCTACATCTGTCTTAAGTCCACTGCCATCCATCGGAAAAGCTTCTTAGCAGCAAGGAGCCAAGGGAACGGTGGGAAATACCTATCTATCTCTAAATCGGTAAGACCGCACAGTTCCTACACCTCCACAAGGCCTGGCCCTTTCCAGAGGTGCAGCCTGCCTTCTCCAAAGGTGGATTTCTGCTCAAACAGCTGGTTGAAAAGTTTCTTTTCCTCTCCTTACACCCTGGCAAACCTCTCAGCTAACAGTCTCTATTCCTCGATGGTGAGGGAGATTTCATTTTCCCACCGTCTCTCCAAAAATGGAAAACTTAGCAATTCGCAATGTCTTAATACAGTTTTGGGGTGTGTGCTTCTGTGTGTCAGCCCTTAAAAATCAACTGTGCAAAGATTTAAGACTTTCACCTGCTATGCACCTAGGCTGGGAGCCCCAATGGCAGGAGACTGAGTGGGCTGAGCCCCTGCAACAGGGGCCAAAACCAAAAGCCAGTTGAATCATTTACATTGACAAATACTGGCACGTATGTATGCGTTTTGGAAATTTGCAGCAGTTTGTAATGCTAAGAGAGGTGTTCTAAAGAAAAAAAACTTTATACACTCATGAGCATTCTCTTAGAGCAGGAGTATTCCACCACCCCTTTTTCTGGAGGTATAAATGTTCTTAGCAGATGAACAACCACCCCGAAGGCTTCAGGCCTCCTCCTGACTGTTGAAATGCTCCTGGGGAGACTGTAAGCAGCACCTCCTCTGCTCCCAGTCAGCAAAAGGGGATGGCAAGGTGTGCTTCATGGCGCAACTTGCAGCTGCAGTTTAAGTTCCCTTAAAAGTGCCATTTCGTAGGTAAACACTGACATCACAGCCAAGGTTGGTGGTGGTTCTCCTGCATATTCCCGCCTTGCCGTGGGCTGGGCTGGATGACCCTTGAGGTCCCTTCCAGATATTAGATATAAATGCAGCATATAAATCTTTGCTGCACAACCAAGGTTGCAGGATTGTTTCCCGTAAGAGACTCCTGCATGTTCCTGCAATGCAGCAGGTTGAGCTGGATGACCCTTGGGGTCCCTTCCAGAGGTTTATATACCATCATTATTCTTTGGAAAGGGCTTCAGAAGCAAGAAACAGAAATCGCATTCCTTAAAGTTACTTGTATGATGGGAAAGTAGCCTTACTTCCTGTGAGTTACCTTATTCCTTGCACGTTAATTTGAGCTTGGTGCCTCTTTTTACACGGACCCCTCTTTCAGTTCTTCTAGAAAAAATCTGCCCCCCTCCCGTTATTTCTCAGGTCTCTATGGGCCGGGCTGAATTCCTGATCCCAAAAAGGGGGAGGAGAAGGAAGGGGGCAGTTTTGCGCGACAAAGGGAGGGAGAAGAGTGGCGAGAGGGGGAACGGGGATCTTTTGAGACAAGATCCAAACAGCTCCTTTAACCAAACACCTGATTCGCCCAGCAGCGCGGCAGCGAAAGGAAAGAGGAGAAAAAGAGGCAAGGCAGCAGTGGAAAAAGATGGGTTGCCTGTATGGGCTTTGCTTTATTCCTTCATGTTCAATGCTACATCTGCCTAAGTCTACTTCCACCGGAAAAGTTCCTTATCAGCAAGGAGGAAAGGGAACGGTGGGAAATGCCTAGCTATCTCTCTAAATCGGTAAGACCACACAGTTCCTACACTTCCACAAGGCTTGGTCCTTTCCAGAGGTGCAGCCTGACTTCTCCAAAGGTGGATTTCAGCTCAAACAGCTGGTTGAAAAGTCTCCTTTTCTATCCTCACACCCGTAACCCTGGCAGCCTCCCGGAGAACAGTCACTATTCCTCGATGTTCAGGGAGATTGTATTTTCTCACGTCTCTCCAGATAGTGAAACCCTAGCATTTACTAATCTCTTAATGCAGTTTTGGGGTGTGTTTGTGTGTGTCAGCCCTTAAAAATCAACTGCAAAGATTTAAGCCTGTCCCCCGCTATGCGCCTAGGCTGGGAGCCCCAATGGCAGGAGACTAAGTGGGCTGAGCCCCTGCAACAGGGGCCAAAACCCAAAGCCAGTTGAATCATTTACATTGACAAATACTGGCACGTATGTATGCGTTTTGGAAATTTGCAGCAGTTTGTAACGTTAAGAGAGGTGTTTTAAAGAAAAAACACTTTATACACTCATGAGCATTCCCTTAGAGCAGGCTCATTGTGGTTTTCTTTTTCTGGAGGTATAAATGTTTTTAGCAGATGTACAATCACCCCAAAGGCTTCAGGCCTCCTGACTGTTGAAATGCTCCTGGGGAGACTGTAAGCAGCACCTCCTCCTCTCCTAGTCAGGGGATGGCAAGGTGTGCTTCATGGCGCAATTTGCAGCTGCAGTTTAAGTTCCCTTAAAAGTGCCATTTCATAGGGAAACACTGACAGCACAACCAAGGTTGGTGGTGGTTCTCCTGCATATTCCTACCTTGTAGTGGGCTGGGCTGGATGATCTTTGGGTGGAATCTGCTTCAGAAAGAAGAAACAGAAGTTTGTGGAATAAACGATGCAGTAAAAACGATGTGTGCCTCTTTTATACTCCTACTCTTTCAGTTCATCTGAAAGAAATCAGGCCCACTGATAAATTCTCTGTGCTTCGTTCCTTAACGTCAGATTTTGTGGATTTATTATCACCCATATGTTTTGGGCACAAGTCTACTTATGCACAGTAAACGAAAGGGTGGGGGGAAATGAGGATTCCTGAAGTGAGTGGGCTTCCCTGCGCACACTTCTGGGCAGAAGGGGGAGATGGAGAGAACGCTCTGCCTTCTCCCCCCTAATCTGTCTTCCCTCCCTAATCATGACAGACAAGGCCTTCATCCCACCTTCAGCGCCTGCCCAGAAGAGGAGCAGCACCCATACAGAGAATGGTAGGAGCCAAATTGTCTTGGGATCCTCTGGGTTTGAGGGGGTGAGCGTTGGGATGGGACCCCTGTCTCCTGAAGCAGTGCTCTTTCACCAGGATCAGACTGCCATTTCCTTCACCAACACCAGTGTCAGAATAAACAGGCTTCCAAAAAATTATAGTCTTTATCCCCCAACCCTAATTCCCATAATGCCTGGGTCAGGAATACAGTTTTGTTTTGGGATGCCCTGCAATGGACACCTGCCCATGTTCTAAGGCTGCATCTGGGGGAAAATCTATGAGATGTTTTCTCTAATGAAAATGTTACTTATCGCCAGATGCACAACAAGCTGGACAATTTGGAGTAAAGAGGGCCACGGAAAGTAGTTTTTATCTAGGGCTCAAAGGTCACAAAGAAGGGACACGTGTGGCGCTGTGGGTTAAACCACAGAGCCTAGGACTTTCCAGTCAGAAGGTTGGTGGTTCTAATCCGCGCAACAGGGTGAGCTCTTGTTGCTTGGTCCCTGCTCCTGCCAACCTAGCATTTTGAAAGTGTTTTTGTGCGCTGCTCTGGATTGCCTGAAGCCTCTTGCATGACCTGGAAGCTGTACGCTGGCTCCTTCTGTTAACAAAGTCAGGTGTGCAAATGCAACCCCAGAGTTGGTACACGACGACCTAATGGGCAGGCATCGCTTTACCTTTGATAAAGGTCAGAAGTTGTAAGTCTGCTGTTGTAAGTCTAGCGTCGTTGTTAGGGATGGGTTTAGGGAGAGGCAAGGGGTAAGGCTTAGGGGTCAGGGCCTCCCGCTGACTGTTGAAATGCTCCCAGGGAGGATGTAAGCAGCACTTCCTCTGTTTGTAGTCAAGAATAGTGGATGGCCATGTTTGCTTCATGGCTGAATTTGCAGCTGTAGGAGAGGTGTGCCATTTAAGAGAGCAACATTTGCTGCACAAGCAAGGTTGCAGGATTGTTCCCCTTAAGGGACTCCTGCATGTTCCTGCGATGCAGCAGGTTGGACTGGATGACCCTTGGGGTCCCTTCCAGAGGTTTATGTACCATCATCATTCTTTGGAAAGGGCTGAAGAAAGAAGAAAGAGAAATAGAAATAGCGTTAAATGTTTTTAGCAGATGTACAATCGTCCCTGAAAGCTTCAGGCCTCCTCCTGACTGTTGAAATGCTCCTGGGGAGACCGTAAGCAGCACCTGCTCTGCTCCCAGTCAGCAAAGGGGATGGCAAGGTGTGCTTCAGGGCGCAACTTGCAGCTACAGTTTAAAGTGCTTTAAAAGTGCCCTTTCATAGGGCAACACTGACATCACAGCCAAGGTTGGTGGTGGTTCTCCTGCACATTCCTGCCTTGCAGTGGGCTGGGCTGGATGACCCTTGAGGTCCCTTCCAGATATAGATATATATGCAGCATCATAGGATTCTTTGGAATGTGCTTCAGAAAGAAAAATAGCATTCCTTTAAGTTAATTGTATGATGGCAAAGTTTCCTCACTTTAGGCTGTGACACCTAACAGTTCAATGCTACCACCTTTTGGTACTGTGAGCACTAAGGTTGCCGGGGGTCTCCATAAGGGACACCTGCCTATTCCTAAGAGCTGGAAAGTGCCACACAAGAAGAAACAGAAAAACATACTGTCAGAGCTTACCTCCCGGTTAGTTGTATGATGGCGAATAACTTCCCTTTCCCAGCTTGCTACTTTATTGTGCCTGCTTTATACTTCTAGTCTTTCAGTTCATCTGAAAGAAATCAGACCCACTGATATTTCTATGTATGGGCTTTGCTTCGTTCCTTAATGTCAAATTTTGTGGATTATCACCCATATGCTTCGTGCATAAGCCTACTTGCGCATGGAAAACGAAAGGGTGGGGGAAACGAGGATTCCTGAACTGAGTGGGCTTACCTGCGCACACTTCTGGGCAGAAGGGGGAGATGGAGAGAACGCTCTGCCTTCTCCCCCCTAATCTGTCTTCCCTCTGTAATCATGACAGACAAGGCCTTTATCCCACCTTCAGCGCCTGCCCGGAAGAGGAGGAGCCAAATAGTCTTGGGATATTCTGGGTTTGAGAGGGTGAGCGTTGGGACGGGACTCCTGTCTTCTGAAGCAGTGCGCTTGCACCAGGAGCTGTCTGCGGTTTCCTTCACCAACACACAACTGCAGTGCATACACAACTGTAGAAACGAGTCAATAAACAGGCTTCCAAAAAAGTATAGTCTCTATACTGTAACCCTAATTGCCCTAAACCTTGGGTCAGGATGACAGTTTGTTTTTGGGAGTGCCCTGCAATGCACACCTGAGGGTGCAGATGCAGAGAAATCTCTTTATGAGATGTTTTCTCTAATGAAAATGCTACTTCTTGCCAGATGCACAAGAAGGTGGACAATTTGGAGTTAGAGTAAAGAAGGCCACGGAATGTAGTTTTTAACTAGGGGTCAAAGGTCAGAAGGAAGGGACATGGGTGGCGCTGTGGGTTAAACCACAGAGCCTAGGACTTCCCGACTGATCGGTGGTTCGAATCTATATGATGGGATAAGCTCCCTTTGCAGGGTCCCTGCTCCTGCCAACCTAGCAGTACAAAAGCATGTCAAAGTGCAAGGAGATAAATAGATTCTGCTCTGGCAGGAAGGTCATTGGCGTTTCCATGCGCTGCTCTGGTTTGCCAGAAGTGGCTTATTCCTGGCCACATGACCTGTAAGCTGTACGCCGGCTTCCTCGGTCAATAAAGTGAGATGAGCGCTGTAACCCCAGAGTCGGCCATGACTGGA
>NW_028149455.1:0-104893 GCF_964270895.1 Podarcis filfolensis
TTCACTCAAAAATGGTGCCAGACCGGTTGCAAATGATCCTCTGAAAGGTTTGGGAATGGAAATAGAAGAAATCAGCCCTCGACAACTTAACAGGCAGACAAATTTTTTTTTGAAAAGATCCTAAGCCCCGGGGTCACAATTTCATAAAAAAATCTGACTTTGGCAATTCACTCAAAAATGGTGCCAAACGGTTCCAAATGATCCCCGGAAAGGTTTGGCGGTTAAAACAGAAGGCTTTTTATCACAGGAAAAGAAATCAGCCCTCACCAACTTAACAGGCAGAAAAATTTTTTTTGAAAAGATCCTAAGCCCCGGGGTCACAATTTCATAAAAAAATCTGACTTTTGGCAATTCACTGAAAAATTGTGCCAAAAGGTTCCAAATTCTCCCCTGAAAGGTTTCGCGGTCGAAACAGATGGCTTTTTATCACAGGACACGAAATCAGCCCTCGACAACTTAACTGGCAGAAAAAGATTTTTTTGAAAAAATCCTAAGCCCCGGGGTCACAAATTCATAAAAAATCTGACTTTCGGCAATTCACTCAAAAATGGTGCCAAACGGTTCCAAATGATCCCCGGAAAGGTTTGGCGGTTGAAACAGAAGGCTTTTTATTACAGGACAAGAAATCAGGCCTCAACAACTTAACCGGCAGCAAAAGATTTTTTTGAAAAAATCCTAAGCCCCGGGGTCACAATTTCATAAAAATCTGACTTTCGGCAATTCACTCAAAAATGGTGCCAGACGGTTGCAAATGATCCTCTGAAAGGTTTGGGAATGGAAATAGAAGAAATCAGCCCTCGACAACTTAACAGGCAGAAAAAGATTTTTTTGAAAAAATCCTTAGCCCCGGGGTCACAATTTCATAAAAAAATCTGACTTTCAGCAATTCACTCAAAAATGGTGACAAACGGTTCCAAATGATCCCCAGAAAGGTTTAGCGGTTGAAACACAAGGCCTTTTATCACAGGAAAAGAAATCAGCCCTCAACAACATAACCAGCAGAAAAAGATTTTTTTGAAAAAATCCTAAGCCCCGGGGTCAATATTTTATAAAAAATTTGACTTTTGGCAATTCACTGAAAAATTGTGCCAAAAGGTTCCAAATTCACCCCTGAAAGGTTTGGCGGTCGAAACAGATGGCTTTTTATCACAGGACACGAAATCAGCCCTCAACAACTTAACCGGCAGAAAAAGGTTTTTTTCGAAAAAATCCTAAGCCCCGGGGTCACAATTTCATAAAAAGTCTGACTTTTGGCAATTCATTAAAAAATGGTGCCAAACGGTTCCAAATGATCCCCGGAAAGGTTTGGCGGTTGAAACAGAAGGCTTTTTATCACAGGAAAAGAAATCAGCCCTCAACAACTTAACCGGCATAAAAAGATTTTTTTGAAAAAATCCTAAGCCCCGGGGTCACAATTTCATAAAAAATCTGACTTTTGGCAATTCACTCAAAAATGGTGCCAGACGGTTGCAAATGATCCTCTGAAAGGTTTGGGAATGGAAATAGAAGAAATCAGCCCTCGACAACTTAACAGGCAGAAAAAGATTTTTTTGAAAAGATCCTAAGCCCCGGGGTCACAATTTCATAAAAAATCTGACTTTTGGCAATTCACTCAAAAATGGTGCCAAACGGTTCCAAATGATCCCCGGAAAGGTTTGGCGGTTAAAACAGAAGGCTTTTTATCACAGGAAAAGAAATCAGCCCTCACCAACTTAACAGGCAGAAAAAATTTTTTTTGAAAAGATCCTAAGCTCAGGGGTCACAATTTCATAAAAAATCTGACTTTTGGCAATTCACTGAAAAATTGTGCCAAAAGGTTCCAAATTCTCCCCTGAAAGGTTTCGCGGTCGAAACATATGGCTTTTTATCACAGGACACGAAATCAGCCCTCAACAACTTAACCGGCAGAAAAAGGTTTTTTTCGAAAAAATCCTAAACCCCGGGGTCACAATTTCATAAAAAGTCTGACTTTTGGCAATTCATTAAAAAATGGTGCCAAACGGTTCCAAATGATCCCCGGAAAGGTTTGGCGGTTGAAACAGAAGGCTTTTTATCACAGGAAAAGAAAACAGCCCTCAACAACTTAACCGGCAGAACAAGATTTTTTTGAAAAAATCCTAAGCCCCAGGGTCACAATTTCATAAAAAATCTGACTTTTGGCAATTCACTCAAAAATGGTGCCAGACGGTTGCAAATGATCCTCTGAAAGGTTTGGGAATGGAAATAGAAGAAATCAGCCCTCGACAACTTAACCGGCAGAAAAAGATTTTTTTGAAAAAATCCCTAAGCCCCGGGGTCACAATTAAATAAAAAGTCTGACTTTCGGCAATTCATTAAAAAATGGTGCCAAACGGTTCCAAATGATCCCCGGAAAGGTTTGGCGGTTAAAACAGAAGGCTTTTTATTACAGGACAAGAAATCAGGCCTCAAAAACTTAACCGGCAGAAAAAGATTTTTTTGAAAAAAACCTAAGCCCCGGGGTCACAAATTCATAAAAAATCTGACTTTCGGCAATTCACTCAAAAATGGTTCCAAACGGTTCCAAATGACCCCCTGAAAAGTTTGGTGGTTGAAACAGAAGGCTTTTTATCACAGGAAAAGAAATCAGCCCTCAACAACTTAACCAGCAGAAAAAGATTTTTTTGAAAAAATCCTAAGCCCCGGGGTCACAATTTCATAAAAAATCTGACTTTCGGCAATTCACTCAAAAATGGTTCCATACGGTTGCAAATGATCCTCTGAAAGGTTTGGGAATGGAAATAGAAGAAATCAGCCCTCGTCAACTTAACAGGCAGAAAAAGATTTTTTTGAAAAGATCCTAAGCCCCGGGGTCACAATTTCATAAAAAATCTGACTTTTGGCAATTCACTCAAAAATGGTGCCAAAAGGTCCCAAATTCTCCCCTGAAAGGTTTCGCGGTCGAAACAGATGGCTTTTTATCACAGGACACGAAATCAGCCCTCAACAACTTAACCGGCAGAAAAAGATTTTTATGAAAAAATCTCTAAGCCCAGGGGTCACATTTTCATAAAAAATCTAACTTTTGGCAATTCACTCAAAGATGGTGCCAAAAGGTTCCAAATTCTCCCCTGAAAGGTTTCGCGGTCGAAACAGATGGCTTTTTATCACAGGACACGAAATCAGCCCTCGACAACTTAACTGGCAGAAAAAGATTTTTTTGAAAAAATCCCTAAGCCCCGGGGTCACAATTAAATAAAAAGTCTGACTTTCGGCAATTCATTAAAAAATGGTGGCAAACGGTTCCAAATGAGCCCCGGAAAGGTTTGGCGGTTAAAACAGAAGGCTTTTTATTACAGGACAAGAAATCAGGCCTCAACAACTTAACCGGCAGAAAAAGATTTTTTTGAAAAAATCCTAAGCCCCGGGGTCACAATTTCATAAAAAATCTGACTTTCGGCAATTCACTCAAAAATGGTGCCAGACGGTTGCAAATGATCCTCTGAAAGGTTTCGGAATGGAAATAGAAGAAATCAGCCCTCGACAACTTAACAGGCAGAAAAAGATTTTTTTCAAAAAATCCTTAGCCCCGGGGTCACAATTTCATAAAAAATCTGACTTTCAGCAATTCACTCAAAAATGGTGACAAACGGTTCCAAATGATCCCCAGAAAGGTTTGGCGGTTGAAACACAAGGCTTTGTATCACAGGAAAAGAAATCAGCCCTCAACAACGTAACTGGCAGAAAAAGATTTTTTTGAAAAGATCCTAAGCCCCGGGGTCACAATTTCATAAAAAATCTGACTTTTGGCAATTCACTCAAAAATGGTGCCAAACGGTTCCAAATGATCCCCGGAAAGGTTTGGCGTTTAAAACAGAAGGCTTTTTATCACAGGTAAAGAAATCAGCCCTCACCAACTTAACAGGCAGAAAAATTTTTTTTTGAAAAGATCCTAAGCCCCGGGGTCACAATTTCATAAAAAATCTGACTTTTGGCAATTCACTGAAAAATTGTGCCAAAAGGTTCCAAATTCTCCCCTGAAAGGTTTCGCGGTCGAAACAGATCGCTTTTTATCACAGGACACGAAATCAGCCCTCAACAACTTAACCGGCAGAAAAAGATTTTTATGAAAAAATCCCTAAGCCCCGGGGTCACATTTTCATAAAAAATCTAACTTTTGGCAATTCACTCAAAGATGGTGCCAAAAGGTTCCAAATTCTCCCCTGAAAGGTTTCGCGGTCGAAACAGATGGCTTTTTATCACAGGACACGAAATCAGCCCTCGACAACTTAACCGGCAGAAAAAGATTTTTTTGAAAAAATCCCTAAGCCCCGGGGTCACAATTAAATAAAAAGTCTGACTTTCGGCAATTCATTAAAAAATGGTGCCAAACGGTTCCAAATGCTGCCCCGGAAAGGTTTGGCGGTTAAAACAGAAGGCTTTTTATTACAGGACAAGAAATCAGGCCTCAATAACTTAACCGGCAGAAAAAGATTTTTTTGAAAAAAACCTAAGCCCCGGGGTCACAAATTCATAAAAAATCTGACTTTCGGCAATTCACTCAAAAATGGTGCCAAACGGTTCCAAATGACCCATTGAAAAGTTTGGTGGTTGAAACAGAAGGCTTTTTATCACAGGAAAAGAAATCAGCCCTCAACAACTTAACCTGCAGAAAAAGATTTTTTTGAAAAAATCCTAAGCCCCGGGGTCACAATTTCATAAAAAATCTGACTTTCGGCAATTCACTCAAAAATGGTTCCATACGGTTGCAAATGATCCTCTGAAAGTTTTGGGAATGGAAATAGAAGAAATCAGCCCTCGACAACTTAACAGGCAGAAAAAGATTTTTTTGAAAAGATCCTAAGCCCCGCGGGGTCACAATTTCATAAAAAATCTGACTTTTGGCAATTCACTCAAAAATGGTGCCAAACGGTTCCAAATGATCCCCGGAAAGGTTTGGCGGTTAAAACAGAAGGCTTTTTATCACAGGAAAAGAAATCAGCCCTCACCAACTTAACAGGCAGAAAAATTTTTTTTTGAAAAGATCCTAAGCCCCGGGGTCACAATTTCATAAAAAATCTGACTTTTGGCAATTCACTCAAAAATGGTGCCAAACGGTTCCAAATGAGCCCCGGAAAGGTTTGGCGGTTAAAACAGAAGGCTTTTTATTACAGGACAAGAAATCAGGCCTCAACAACTTAACCGGCAGAAAAAGATTTTTTTGAAAAAATCCTAAGCCCCGGGGTCACAATTTCATAAAAAATCTGACTTTCGGCAATTCACTCAAAAATGGTGCCAGACGGTTGCAAATGATCCTCTGAAAGGTTTCGGAATGGAAATAGAAGAAATCAGCCCTCGACAACTTAACAGGCAGAAAAAGATTTTTTTGAAAAAATCCTTAGCCCCGGGGTCACAATTTCATAAAAAATCTGACTTTCAGCAATTCACTCAAAAATGGTGACAAACGGTTCCAAATGATCCCCAGAAAGGTTTGGCGGTTGAAACACAAGGCTTTGTATCACAGGAAAAGAAATCAGCCCTCAACAACGTAACTGGCAGAAAAAGATTTTTTTGAAAAGATCCTAAGCCCCGGGGTCACAATTTCATAAAAAATCTGACTTTTGGCAATTCACTCAAAAATGGTGCCAAACGGTTCCAAATGATCCCCGGAAAGGTTTGGCGTTTAAAACAGAAGGCTTTTTATCACAGGTAAAGAAATCAGCCCTCACCAACTTAACAGGCAGAAAAAATTTTTTTTGAAAAGATCCTAAGCCCCGGGGTCACAATTTCATAAAAAATCTGACTTTTGGCAATTCACTGAAAAATTGTGCCAAAAGGTTCCAAATTCTCCCCTGAAAGGTTTCGCGGTCGAAACAGATCGCTTTTTATCACAGGACACGAAATCAGCCCTCAACAACTTAACCGGCAGAAAAAGATTTTTATGAAAAAATCCCTAAGCCCCGGGGTCACATTTTCATAAAAAATCTAACTTTTGGCAATTCACTCAAAGATGGTGCCAAAAGGTTCCAAATTCTCCCCTGAAAGGTTTCGCGGTCGAAACAGATGGCTTTTTATCACAGGACACGAAATCAGCCCTCGACAACTTAACCGGCAGAAAAAGATTTTTTTGAAAAAATCCCTAAGCCCCGGGGTCACAATTAAATAAAAAGTCTGACTTTCGGCAATTCATTAAAAAATGGTGCCAAACGGTTCCAAATGCTGCCCCGGAAAGGTTTGGCGGTTAAAACAGAAGGCTTTTTATTACAGGACAAGAAATCAGGCCTCAATAACTTAACCGGCAGAAAAAGATTTTTTTGAAAAAAACCTAAGCCCCGGGGTCACAAATTCATAAAAAATCTGACTTTCGGCAATTCACTCAAAAATGGTGCCAAACGGTTCCAAATGACCCATTGAAAAGTTTGGTGGTTGAAACAGAAGGCTTTTTATCACAGGAAAAGAAATCAGCCCTCAACAACTTAACCAGCAGAAAAAGATTTTTTTGAAAAAATCCTAAGCCCCGGGGTCACAATTTCATAAAAAATCTGACTTTCGGCAATTCACTCAAAAATGGTTCCATACGGTTGCAAATGATCCTCTGAAAGTTTTGGGAATGGAAATAGAAGAAATCAGCCCTCGACAACTTAACAGGCAGAAAAAGATTTTTTTGAAAAGATCCTAAGCCCCGCGGGGTCACAATTTCATAAAAAATCTGACTTTGGGCAATTCACTCAAAAATGGTGCCAGACGGTTGCAAATGATCCTCTGAAAGGTTTGGGAATGGAAATAGAAGAAATCAGCCCTCGACAACTTAACAGGCAGACAAATTTTTTTTTGAAAAGATCCTAAGCCCCGGGGTCACAATTTCATAAAAAATCTGACTTTTGGCAATTCACTCAAAAATGGTGCCAAACGGTTCCAAATGATCCCCGGAAAGGTTTGGCGGTTAAAACAGAAGGCTTTTTATCACAGGAAAAGAAATCAGCCCTCACCAACTTAACAGGCAGAAAAAATTTTTTTTGAAAAGATCCTAAGCCCCGGGGTCACAATTTCATAAAAAATCTGACTTTTGGCAATTCACTGAAAAATTGTGCCAAAAGGTTCCAAATTCTCCCCTGAAAGGTTTCGCGGTCGAAACAGATGGCTTTTTATCACAGGACACGAAATCAGCCCTCGACAACTTAACTGGCAGAAAAAGATTTTTTTGAAAAAATCCTAAGCCCCGGGGTCACAAATTCATAAAAAATCTGACTTTCGGCAATTCACTCAAAAATGGTGCCAAACGGTTCCAAATGATCCCCGGAAAGGTTTGGCGGTTGAAACAGAAGGCTTTTTATTACAGGACAAGAAATCAGGCCTCAACAACTTAACCGGCAGCAAAAGATTTTTTTGAAAAAATCCTAAGCCCCGGGGTCACAATTTCATAAAAATCTGACTTTCGGCAATTCACTCAAAAATGGTGCCAGACGGTTGCAAATGATCCTCTGAAAGGTTTGGGAATGGAAATAGAAGAAATCAGCCCTCGACAACTTAACAGGCAGAAAAAGATTTTTTTGAAAAAATCCTTAGCCCCGGGGTCACAATTTCATAAAAAATCTGACTTTCAGCAATTCACTCAAAAATGGTGACAAACGGTTCCAAATGATCCCCAGAAAGGTTTAGCGGTTGAAACACAAGGCCTTTTATCACAGGAAAAGAAATCAGCCCTCAACAACATAACCAGCAGAAAAAGATTTTTTTGAAAAAATCCTAAGCCCCGGGGTCAATATTTTATAAAAAATTTGACTTTTGGCAATTCACTGAAAAATTGTGCCAAAAGGTTCCAAATTCACCCCTGAAAGGTTTGGCGGTCGAAACAGATGGCTTTTTATCACAGGACACGAAATCAGCCCTCAACAACTTAACCGGCAGAAAAAGGTTTTTTTCGAAAAAATCCTAAGCCCCGGGGTCACAATTTCATAAAAAGTCTGACTTTTGGCAATTCATTAAAAAATGGTGCCAAACGGTTCCAAATGATCCCCGGAAAGGTTTGGCGGTTGAAACAGAAGGCTTTTTATCACAGGAAAAGAAATCAGCCCTCAACAACTTAACCGGCATAAAAAGATTTTTTTGAAAAAATCCTAAGCCCCGGGGTCACAATTTCATAAAAAATCTGACTTTTGGCAATTCACTCAAAAATGGTGCCAGACGGTTGCAAATGATCCTCTGAAAGGTTTGGGAATGGAAATAGAAGAAATCAGCCCTCGACAACTTAACAGGCAGAAAAAGATTTTTTTGAAAAGATCCTAAGCCCCGGGGTCACAATTTCATAAAAAATCTGACTTTTGGCAATTCACTCAAAAATGGTGCCAAACGGTTCCAAATGATCCCCGGAAAGGTTTGGCGGTTAAAACAGAAGGCTTTTTATCACAGGAAAAGAAATCAGCCCTCACCAACTTAACAGGCAGAAAAAATTTTTTTTGAAAAGATCCTAAGCTCAGGGGTCACAATTTCATAAAAAATCTGACTTTTGGCAATTCACTGAAAAATTGTGCCAAAAGGTTCCAAATTCTCCCCTGAAAGGTTTCGCGGTCGAAACATATGGCTTTTTATCACAGGACACGAAATCAGCCCTCAACAACTTAACCGGCAGAAAAAGGTTTTTTTCGAAAAAATCCTAAACCCCGGGGTCACAATTTCATAAAAAGTCTGACTTTTGGCAATTCATTAAAAAATGGTGCCAAACGGTTCCAAATGATCCCCGGAAAGGTTTGGCGGTTGAAACAGAAGGCTTTTTATCACAGGAAAAGAAAACAGCCCTCAACAACTTAACCGGCAGAACAAGATTTTTTTGAAAAAATCCTAAGCCCCAGGGTCACAATTTCATAAAAAATCTGACTTTCGGCAATTCACTCAAAAATGGTGCCAGACGGTTGCAAATGATCCTCTGAAAGGTTTGGGAATGGAAATAGAAGAAATCAGCCCTCGACAACTTAACACGCAGAAAAAGATTTTTTTGAAAAGATCCTAAGCCCCGGGGTCACAATTTCATAAAAAATCTGACTTTCGGCAATTCACTCAAAAATGGTGCCAAACGGTTCCAAATGATCCCCGGAAAGGTTTGGCGGTTAAAACAGAAGGCTTTTTATCACAGGAAAAGAAATCAGCCCTCACCAACTTAACAGGCAGAAAAAAATTTTTTTGAAAAGATCCTAAGCCCCGGGGCCACAATTTCATAAAAAATCTGACTTTTGGCAATTCACTGAAAAATTGTGCCAAAAGGTTCCAAATTCTCCCCTGAAATGTTTCGCGGTCGAAACAGATGGCTTTTTATCACAGGACACGAAATCAGCCCTCAACAACTTAACCGGCAGAAAAAGGTTTTTTTCGAAAAAATCCTAAGCCCCGGGGTCACATTTTCATAAAAAGTCTGACTTTTGGCAATTCATGAAAAAATGGTGCCAAACGGTTCCAAATGATCCCCGGAAAGGTTTGGCGGTTGAAACAGAAGGCTTTTTATCACAGGAAAAGAAATCAGCCCTCAACAACTTAACCGGCAGAAAAAGATTTTTTTGAAAAAATCCTAAGCCCCGGGGTCACAATTTCATAAAAAATCTGACTTTGGGCAATTCACTCAAAAATGGTGCCAGACGGTTGCAAATGATCCTCTGAAAGGTTTGGGAATGGAAATAGAAGAAATCAGCCCTCGACAACTTAACAGGCAGACAAATTTTTTTTTGAAAAGATCCTAAGCCCCGGGGTCACAATTTCATAAAAAATCTGACTTTTGGCAATTCACTCAAAAATGGTGCCAAACGGTTCCAAATGATCCCCGGAAAGGTTTGGCGGTTAAAACAGAAGGCTTTTTATCACAGGAAAAGAAATCAGCCCTCACCAACTTAACAGGCAGAAAAAAATTTTTTTGAAAAGATCCTAAGCCCCGGGGTCACAATTTCATAAAAAATCTGACTTTTGGCAATTCACTGAAAAATTGTGCCAAAAGGTTCCAAATTCTCCCCTGAAAGGTTTCGCGGTCGAAACAGATGGCTTTTTATCACAGGACACGAAATCAGCCCTCGACAACTTAACTGGCAGAAAAAGATTTTTTTGAAAAAATCCTAAGCCCCGGGGTCACAAATTCATAAAAAATCTGACTTTCGGCAATTCACTCAAAAATGGTGCCAAACGGTTCCAAATGATCCCCGGAAAGGTTTGGCGGTTGAAACAGAAGGCTTTTTATTACAGGACAAGAAATCAGGCCTCAACAACTTAACCGGCAGCAAAAGATTTTTTTGAAAAAATCCTAAGCCCCGGGGTCACAATTTCATAAAAATCTGACTTTCGGCAATTCACTCAAAAATGGTGCCAGACGGTTGCAAATGATCCTCTGAAAGGTTTGGGAATGGAAATAGAAGAAATCAGCCCTCGACAACTTAACAGGCAGAAAAAGATTTTTTTGAAAAAATCCTTAGCCCCGGGGTCACAATTTCATAAAAAATCTGACTTTCAGCAATTCACTCAAAAATGGTGACAAACGGTTCCAAATGATCCCCAGAAAGGTTTAGCGGTTGAAACACAAGGCCTTTTATCACAGGAAAAGAAATCAGCCCTCAACAACATAACCAGCAGAAAAAGATTTTTTTGAAAAAATCCTAAGCCCCGGGGTCACAATTTTATAAAAAATTTGACTTTTGGCAATTCACTCAAAAATTGTGCCAAAAGGTTCCAAATTCACCCCTGAAAGGTTTGGCGGTCGAAACAGATGGCTTTTTATCACAGGACACGAAATCAGCCCTCAACAACTTAACCGGCAGAAAAAGGTTTTTTTCGAAAAAATCCTAAGCCCCGGGGTCACAATTTCATAAAAAGTCTGACTTTTGGCAATTCATTAAAAAATGGTGCCAAACGGTTCCAAATGATCCCCGGAAAGGTTTGGCGGTTGAAACAGAAGGCTTTTTATCACAGGAAAAGAAATCAGCCCTCAACAACTTAACCGGCATAAAAAGATTTTTTTGAAAAAATCCTAAGCCCCGGGGTCACAATTTCATAAAAAATCTGACTTTTGGCAATTCACTCAAAAATGGTGCCAGACGGTTGCAAATGATCCTCTGAAAGGTTTGGGAATGGAAATAGAAGAAATCAGCCCTCGACAACTTAACAGGCAGAAAAAGATTTTTTTGAAAAGATCCTAAGCCCCGGGGTCACAATTTCATAAAAAATCTGACTTTTGGCAATTCACTCAAAAATGGTGCCAAAAGGTTCCAAATTCTCCCCTGAAAGGTTTCGCGGTCGAAACAGATGGCTTTTTATTACAGGACACGAAATCAGCCCTCAACAACTTAACCGGCAGAAAAAGGTTTTTTTCGAAAAAATCCTAAACCCCGGGGTCACAATTTCATAAAAAGTCTGACTTTTGGCAATTCATTAAAAAATGGTGCCAAACGGTTCCAAATGATCCCCAGAAAGGTTTGGCGGTTGAAACAGAAGGCTTTTTATCACAGGAAAAGAAAACAGCCCTCAACAACTTAACCGGCAGAACAAGATTTTTTTGAAAAAATCCTAAGCCCCAGGGTCACAATTTCATAAAAAATCTGACTTTCGGCAATTCACTCAAAAATGGTGCCAGACGGTTGCAAATGATCCTCTGAAAGGTTTGGGAATGGAAATAGAAGAAATCAGCCCTCGACAACTTAACACGCAGAAAAAGATTTTTTTGAAAAGATCCTAAGCCCCGGGGTCACAATTTCATAAAAAATCTGACTTTTGGCAATTCACTCAAAAATGGTGCCAAACGGTTCCAAATGATCCCCAGAAAGGTTTGGCGGTTAAAACAGAAGGCTTTTTATCACAGGAAAAGAAATCAGCCCTCACCAACTTAACAGGCAGAAAAAAAATTTTTTGAAAAGATCCCAAGCCCCGGGGTCACAATTTCATAAAAAATCTGACTTTTGGCAATTCACTCAAAAATTGTGCCAAAAGGTTCTAAATTCTCCCCTGAAAGGTTTGGCAGTTGAAACAGAAGGCTTTTTATCACAGGAAAAGAAATCAGCCCTCAACAACATAACCGGCAGAAAAAGATTTTTTTGAAAAAAATCCTAAGCCCCGGGGTCACAATTTCATAAAAAATCTGACTTTGGGCAATTCACTCAAAAATGGTGCAAGACGGTTGCAAATGATCCTCTGAAAGGTTTGGGAATGGAAATAGAAGAAATCAGCCCTCGACAACTTAACACGCAGAAAAAGATTTTTTTGAAAAGATCCTAAGCCCCGGGGTCACAATTTCATAAAAAATCTGACTTTTGGCAATTCACTCAAAAATGGTGCCAAACGGTTCCAAATGATCCCCGGAAAGGTTTGGCGGTTAAAACAGAAGGCTTTTTATCACAGGAAAAGAAATCAGCCCTCACCAACTTAACAGGCAGAAAAAATTTTTTTTGAAAAGATCCTAAGCCCCGGGGTCACAATTTCATAAAAAATCTGACTTTTGGCAATTCACTGAAAAATTGTGCCAAAAGGTTCCAAATTCTCCCCTGAAAGTTTTCGCGGTCGAAACAGATGGCTTTTTATCACAGGACACCAAATCAGCCCTCAACAACTTAACCGGCAGAAAAAGATTTTTATGAAAAAATCCCTAAGCCCAGGGGTCACATTTTCATAAAAAATCTAACTTTTGGCAATTCACTCAAAGATGGTGCCAAAAGGTTCCAAATTCTCCCCTGAAAGGTTTCGCGGTCGAAACAGATGGCTTTTTATCACAGGACACGAAATCAGCCCTCGACAACTTAACTGGCAGAAAAAGATTTTTTTGAAAAAATCCTAAGCCCCGGGGTCACAAATTCATAAAAAATCTGACTTTCGGCAATTCACTCAAAAATGGTGCCAAACGGTTCCAAATGATCCCCAGAAAGGTTTGGCGGTTGAAACAGAAGGCTTTTTATTACAGGACAAGAAATCAGGCCTCAACAACTTAACCGGCAGAAAAAGATTTTTTTGAAAAAATCCTAAGCCCCGGGGTCACAATTTCATAAAAATCTGACTTTCGGCAATTCACTCAAAAATGGTGCCAGACGGTTGCAAATGATCCTCTGAAAGGTTTGGGAATGGAAATAGAAGAAATCAGCCCTCGACAACTTAACAGGCAGAAAAAGATTTTTTTGAAAAAATCCTTAGCCCCGGGGTCACAATTTCATAAAAAATCTGACTTTCAGCAATTCACTCAAAAATGGTGACAAACGGTTCCAAATGATCCCCAGAAAGGTTTGGCGGTTGAAACACAAGGCTTTTTATCACAGGAAAAGAAATCAGCCCTCAACAACGTAACTGGCAGAAAAAGATTTTTTTGAAAAGATCCTAAGCCCCGGGGTCAAAATTTCATAAAAAATCTGACTTTTGGCAATTCACTCAAAAATGGTGCCAAACGGTTCCAAATGATCCCCGGAAAGGTTTGGCGTTTAAAACAGAAGGCTTTTTATCACAGGAAAAGAAATCAGCCCTCACCAACTTAACAGGCAGAAAAAATTTTTTTTGAAAAGATCCTAAGCCCGGGGTCACAATTTCATAAAAAATCTGACTTTTGGCAATTCACTGAAAAATTGTGCCAAAAGGTTCCAAATTCTCCCCTGAAAGGTTTCGCGGTCGAAACAGATGGCTTTTTATCACAGGACACGAAATCAGCCCTCAACAACTTAACCGGCAGAAACAGATTTTTATGAAAAGATCCCTAAGCCCCGGGGTCACATTTTCATAAAAAATCTAACTTTTGGCAATTCACTCAAAGATGGTGCCAAAAGGTTCCAAATTCTCCCCTGAAAGGTTTGGCAGTTGAAACAGAAGGCTTTTTATCACAGGAAAAGAAATCAGCCCTCAACAACATAACCGGCAGAAAAAGATTTTTTTGAAAAAAATCCTAAGCCCCGGGGTCACAATTTCATAAAAAATCTGACTTTGGGCAATTCACTCAAAAATGGTGCCAGACGGTTGCAAATGATCCTCTGAAAGGTTTGGGAATGGAAATAGAAGAAATCAGCCCTCGACAACTTAACACGCAGAAAAAGATTTTTTTGAAAAGATCCTAAGCCCCGGGGTCACAATTTCATAAAAAATCTGACTTTTTGCAATTCACTCAAAAATGGTGCCAAACGGTTCCAAATGATCCCCGGAAAGGTTTGGCGGTTAAAACAGAAGGCTTTTTATCACAGGAAAAGAAATCAGCCCTCACCAACTTAACAGGCAGAAAAAAATTTTTTTGAAAAGATCCTAAGCCCCGGGGTCACAATTTCATAAAAAATCTGACTTTTGGCAATTCACTGAAAAATTGTGCCAAAAGGTTCCAAATTCTCCCCTGAAAGTTTTCGCGGTCGAAACAGATGGCTTTTTATCACAGGACACCAAATCAGCCCTCAACAACTTAACCGGCAGAAAAAGATTTTTATGAAAAAATCCCTAAGCCCAGGGGTCACATTTTCATAAAAAATCTAACTTTTGGCAATTCACTCAAAGATGGTGCCAAAAGGTTCCAAATTCTCCCCTGAAAGGTTTCGCGGTCGAAACAGATGGCTTTTTATCACAGGACACGAAATCAGCCCTCGACAACTTAACTGGCAGAAAAAGATTTTTTTGAAAAAATCCTAAGCCCCGGGGTCACAAATTCATAAAAAATCTGACTTTCGGCAATTCTCTCAAAAATGGTGCCAAACGGTTCCAAATGATCCCCGGAAAGGTTTGGCGGTTGAAACAGAAGGCTTTTTATTACAGGACAAGAAATCAGGCCTCAACAACTTAACCGGCAGAAAAAGATTTTTTTGAAAAAATCCTAAGCCCCGGGGTCACAATTTCATAAAAATCTGACTTTCGGCAATTCACTCAAAAATGGTGCCAGACGGTTGCAAATGATCCTCTGAAAGGTTTGGGAATGGAAATAGAAGAAATCAGCCCTCGACAACTTAACAGGCAGAAAAAGATTTTTTTGAAAAAATCCTTAGCCCCGGGGTCACAATTTCATAAAAAATCTGACTTTCAGCAATTCACTCAAAAATGGTGACAAACGGTTCCAAATGATCCCCAGAAAGGTTTGGCGGTTGAAACACAAGGCTTTTTATCACAGGAAAAGAAATCAGCCCTCAACAACGTAACTGGCAGAAAAAGATTTTTTTGAAAAGATCCTAAGCCCCGGGGTCAAAATTTCATAAAAAATCTGACTTTTGGCAATTCACTCAAAAATGGTGCCAAACGGTTCCAAATGATCCCCGGAAAGGTTTGGCGTTTAAAACAGAAGGCTTTTTATCACAGGAAAAGAAATCAGCCCTCACCAACTTAACAGGCAGAAAAAATTTTTTTTGAAAAGATCCTAAGCCCGGGGTCACAATTTCATAAAAAATCTGACTTTTGGCAATTCACTGAAAAATTGTGCCAAAAGGTTCCAAATTCTCCCCTGAAAGGTTTCGCGGTCGAAACAGATGGCTTTTTATCACAGGACACGAAATCAGCCCTCAACAACTTAACCGGCAGAAAAAGATTTTTATGAAAAGATCCCTAAGCCCCGGGGTCACATTTTCATAAAAAATCTAACTTTTGGCAATTCACTCAAAGATGGTGCCAAAAGGTTCCAAATTCTCCCCTGAAAGATTTCGCGGTCGAAACAGATGGCTTTTTATCACAGGACACGAAATCAGCCCTCGACAACTTAACCGGCAGAAAAAGATTTTTTTGAAAAAATCCCTAAGCCCCGGGGTCACAATTAAATAAAAAGTCTGACTTTCGGCAATTCATTAAAAAATGGTGCCAAACGGTTCCAAATGATCCCCGGAAAGGTTTGGCGGTTAAAACAGAAGGCTTTTTATTACAGGACAAGAAATCAGGCCTCAAAAACTTAACCGGCAGAAAAAGATTTTTTTGAAAAAAACCTAAGCCCCGGGGTCACAAATTCATAAAAAATCTGACTTTCGGCAATTCACTCAAAAATGGTGCCAAACGGTTCCAAATGACCCCCTGAAAAGTTTGGCGGTTGAAACAAAAGGCTTTTTATCACAGGACAAGAAATCAGGCCTCAACAACTTAACCAGCAGAAAAAGATTTTTTTGAAAAAATCCTAAGCCCCGGGGTCACAATTTCTTAAAAAATCTGACTTTCGGCAATTCACTCAAAAATGGTGCCAGACGGTTGCAAATAATCCTCGGAAAGGTTTGGGAATGGAAATAGAAGAAATCAGCCCTCGACAACTTAACAGGCAGAAAAAGATTTTTTTGAAAAAATCCTTAGCCCCGGGGTCACATTTTCATAAAAAATCTGACTTTCGGCAATTCACTCAAAAATGGTGACAAACGGTTCCAAATGATCCCCAGAAAGGTTTGGCGGTTGAAACACAAGGCTTTTTATCACAGGAAAAGAAATCAGCCCTCAACAACGTAACTGGCAGAAAAAGATTTTTTTGAAAAGATCCTAAGCCCCGGGGTCACAATTTCATAAAAAATCTGACTTTTGGCAATTCACTCAAAAATGGTGCCAAACGGTTCCAAATGATCCCCGGAAAGGTTTGGCGTTTAAAACAAAAGGCTTTTTATCACAGGAAAAGAAATCAGCCCTCACCAACTTAACAGGCAGAAAAATTTTTTTTTGAAAAGATCCTAAGCCCCGGGGTCACAATTTCATAAAAAATCTGACTTTTGGCAATTCACTGAAAAATTGTGCCAAAAGGTTCCAAATTCTCCCCTGAAAGGTTTCGCGGTCGAAACAGATGGCTTTTTATCACAGGACACGAAATCAGCCCTCAACAACTTAACCGGCAGAAAAAGATTTTTATGAAAAAATCCCTAAGCCCAGGGGTCACAATTTCATAAAAAATCTGACTTTCGGCAATTCACTCAAAAATTGTGCCAAAAGGTTCCAAATTCTCCCCTGAAAGGTTTAGCGGTTGAAACAGAAGGCTTTTTATCACAGGAAAAGAAATCAGCCCTGAACAACTTAAACGGCAGAAAAACATTTTTTTGAAAAAATCCTAAGGCCCGGGGTCACAATTTCATAAAAAAACTGACTTTCGGCAATTCACTCAAAAATGGTGCCCGACGGTTGCAAATTATCCTCTGAAAGGTTTGGGAATGGAAATAGAAGAAATCAGCCCTCGACAACATAACCGGCAGAAAAAGATTTTTTTGAAAAAATCCTAAGCCCCGGGGTCACAATTTCATAAAAAATCTGACTTTCGGCAATTCACTCAAAAATTGTGCCAAAAATTCCAAATTCTCCCCTGAAAGGTTTGGCGGTCGAAACAGATGGCTTTTTATCACAGGACACGAAATCAGCCCTCGACAACTTAACCGGCATAAAAAGATTTTTTTGAAAAAATCCCTAAGCCCCAGGGTCACAATTTCATAAAAAGTCTGACTTTCGGCAATTCATTAAAAAATGGTGCCAAACGGTTCCAAATGATCCCCGGAAAGGTTTGGGAATGGAAGTAGAAGAAATCAGCCCTTGACAACTTAACCGGCAGAAAAAGTTTTTTTGAAAAAAACCCTAATCCCCGGGGTCACAAATTCATAAAAAATCTGACTTTCGGCAATTTACTCAAAAATGGTGCCAAACGGTTGCAAATGCTCCCCTGAAAGGTTTGGCGGTTGAAACAAAAGACTTTTTATCACAGGAAAAGAAATCAGCCCTCAACAACTTTACCGGCAGAAAAAGATTTTTTTGAAAAAATCCTAAGCCCCGGGGTCACAATTTCATAAAAAATCTGACTTTCGGCAATTCACTCAAAAATGGTTCCATACGGTTGCAAATGATCCTCTGAAAGGTTTGGGAATGGAAATAGAAGAAATCAGCCCTCGACAACTTAACAGGCAGAAAAAGATTTTTTTGAAAAGATCCTAAGCCCCGGGGTCACAATTTCATAAAAAATCTGACTTTCGGCAATTCACTCAAAAATGGTGCCAAACGGTTCCAAATGACCCCCTGAAAAGTTTGGCGGTTGAAACAAAAGGCTTTTTATCACAGGAAAAGAAATCAGCCCTCAACAACTTAACCAGCAGAAAAAGATTTTTTTGAAAAAATCCTAAGCCCCGGGGTCACAATTTCATAAAAAATCTGACTTTCGGCAATTCACTCAAAAATGGTGCCATACGGTTGCAAATGATCCTCGGAAAGGTTTGGGAATGGAAATAGAAGAAATCAGCCCTCGACAACTTAACAGGCAGAAAAAGATTTTTTTGAAAAGATCCTAAGCTCCGGGGTCACAATTTCATAAAAAATCTGACTTTTGGCAATTCACTCAAAAATGGTGCCAAACGGTTCCAAATGATCCCCGGAAAGGTTTGGCGGTTAAAACAGAAGGCTTTTTATCACAGGAAAAGAAATCAGCCCTCACCAACTTAACAGGCAGAAAAAAATTTTTTTGAAAAGATCCTAAGCCCCGGGGTCACAATTTCATAAAAAATCTGACTTTTGGCAATTCACTGAAAAATTGTGCCAAAAGGTTCCAAATTCTCCCCTGAAAGGTTTCGCGGTCGAAACAGATGGCTTTTTATCACAGGACACGAAATCAGCCCTCAGCAACTTAACCGGCAGAAAAAGATTTTTATGAAAAAATCCCTAAGCCCCGGGGTCACATTTTCATAAAAAATCTAACTTTTGGCAATTCACTCAAAGATGGTGCCAAAAGGTTCCAAATTCTCCCCTGAAAGGTTTCGCGGTCGAAACAGATGGCTTTTTATCACAGGACACGAAATCAGCCCTCGACAACTTAACCGGCAGAAAAAGATTTTTTTGAAAAAATCCCTAAGCCCCGGGGTCACAATTAAATAAAAAGTCTGACTTTCGGCAATTCATTAAAAAATGGTGCCAAACGGTTCCAAATGATCCCCGGAAAGGTTTGGCGGTTAAAACAGAAGGCTTTTTATTACAGGACAAGAAATCAGGCCTCAAAAACTTAACCGGCAGAAAAAGATTTTTTTGAAAAAAACCTAAGCCCCGGGGTCACAAATTCATAAAAAATCTGACTTTCGGCAATTCACTCAAAAATGGTGCCAAACGGTTCCAAATGACCCCCTGAAAAGTTTGGTGGTTGAAACAGAAGGCTTTTTATCACAGGAAAAGAAATCAGCCCTCAACAACTTAACCAGCAGAAAAAGATTTTTTTGAAAAAATCCTAAGCCCCGGGGTCACAATTTCATAAAAAATCTGACTTTCGGCAATTCACTCAAAAATGGTTCCATACGGTTGCAAATGATCCTCGGAAAGGTTTGGGAATGGAAATAGAAGAAATCAGCCCTCGACAACTTAACAGGCAGAAAAAGATTTTTTTGAAAAGATCCTAAGCCCCGGGGTCACAATTTCATAAAAAATCTGACTTTTGGCAATTCACTCAAAAATGGTGCCAAACGGTTCCAAATGATCCCCGGAAAGGTTTGGCGGTTAAAACAGAAGGCTTTTTATCACAGTAAAAGAAATCAGCCCTCACCAACTTAACAGGCAGAAAATTTTTTTTTTGAAAAGATCCTAAGCCCCGGGGCCACAATTTCATAAAAAATCTGACTTTTGGCAATTCACTGAAAAATTGTGCCAAAAGGTTCCAAATTCTCCCCTGAAATGTTTCGCGGTCGAAACAGATGGCTTTTTATCACAGGACACGAAATCAGCCCTCAACAACTTAACCGGCAGAAAAAGGTTTTTTTCGAAAAAATCCTAAGCCCCGGGGTCACAATTTCATAAAAAGTCTGACTTTTGGCAATTCATTAAAAAATGGTGCCAAACGGTTCCAAATGTTCCCCGGAAAGGTTTGGCGGTTGAAACAGAAGGCTTTTTATCACAGGAAAAGAAATCAGCCCTCAACAACTTAACCGGCAGAAAAAGATTTTTTTGAAAAAATCCTAAGCCCCGGGGTCACAATTTCATAAAAAATCTGACTTTCGGCAATTCACTCAAAAATGGTGCCAGACGGTTGCAAATGATCCTCGGAAAGGTTTGGGCATGGAAATAGAAGAAATCAGCCCTCGACAACTTAACAGGCAGACAATTTTTTTTTTGAAAAGATCCTAAGCCCCGGGGTCACAATTTCATAAAAAATCTGACTTTTGGCAATTCACTCAAAAATGGTGCCAAACGGTTCCAAATGATCCCCGGAAAGGTTTGGCGGTTAAAACAGAAGGCTTTTTATCACAGGAAAAGAAATCAGCCCTCACCAACTTAACAGGCAGAAAAAAATTTTTTTGAAAAGATCCTAAGCCACAATTTCATAAAAAATCTGACTTTTGGCAATTCACTGAAAAATTGTGCCAAAAGGTTCCAAATTCTCCCCTGAAAGGTTTCGCGGTCGAAACAGATGGCTTTTTATCACAGGACACGAAATCAGCCCTCGACAACTTAACTGGCAGAAAAAGATTTTTTTGAAAAAATCCTAAGCCCCGGGGTCACAAATTCATAAAAAATCTGACTTTCGGCAATTCACTCAAAAATGGTGCCAAACGGTTCCAAATGATCCCCGGAAAGGTTTGGCGGTTGAAACAGAAGGCTTTTTATTACAGGACAAGAAATCAGGCCTCAACAACTTAACCGGCAGCAAAAGATTTTTTTGAAAAAATCCTAAGCCCCGGGGTCACAATTTCATAAAAATCTGACTTTCGGCAATTCACTCAAAAATGGTGCCAGACGGTTGCAAATGATCCTCTGAAATGGTTGGGAATGGAAATAGAAGAAATCAGCCCTCGACAACTTAACAGGCAGAAAAAGATTTTTTTGAAAAAATCCTTAGCCCCGGGGTCACAATTTCATAAAAAATCTGACTTTCAGCAATTCACTCAAAAATGGTGACAAACGGTTCCAAATGATCCCCAGAAAGGTTTACCGGTTGAAACACAAGGCCTTTTATCACAGGAAAAGAAATCAGCCCTCAACAACATAACCAGCAGAAAAAGATTTTTTTGAAAAAATCCTAAGCCCCGGGGTCACAATTTTATAAAAAATTTGACTTTTGGCAATTCACTCAAAAATTGTGCCAAAAGGTTCCAAATTCACCCCTGAAAGGTTTGGCGGTCGAAACAGATGGCTTTTTATCACAGGACACGAAATCAGCCCTCAACAACTTAACCGGCAGAAAAAGGTTTTTTTCGAAAAAATCCTAAGCCCCGGGGTCACAATTTCATAAAAAGTCTGACTTTTGGCAATTCATTAAAAAATGGTGCCAAACGGTTCCAAATGATCCCCGGAAAGGTTTGGCGGTTGAAACAGAAGGCTTTTTATCACAGGAAAAGAAATCAGCCCTCAACAACTTAACCGGCATAAAAAGATTTTTTTGAAAAAATCCTAAGCCCCGGGGTCACAATTTCATAAAAAATCTGACTTTCGGCAATTCACTCAAAAATGGTGCCAGACGGTTGCAAATGATCCTCTGAAAGGTTTCGGAATGGAAATAGAAGAAATCAGCCCTCGACAACTTAACAGGCAGAAAAAGATTTTTTTGAAAAAATCCTTAGCCCCGGGGTCACAATTTCATAAAAAATCTGACTTTCAGCAATTCACTCAAAAATGGTGACAAACGGTTCCAAATGATCCCCAGAAAGGTTTGGCGGTTGAAACACAAGGCTTTTTATCACAGGAAAAGAAATCAGCCCTCAACAACGTAACTGGCAGAAAAAGATTTTTTTGAAAAGATCCTAAGCCCCGGGGTCACAATTTCATAAAAAATCTGACTTTTGGCAATTCACTCAAAAATGGTGCCAAACGGTTCCAAATGATCCCCGGAAAGGTTTGGCGTTTAAAACAAAAGGCTTTTTATCACAGGAAAAGAAATCAGCCCTCACCAACTTAACAGGCAGAAAAAATTTTTTTTGAAAAGATCCTAAGCCCCGGGGTCACAATTTCATAAAAAATCTGACTTTTGGCAATTCACTGAAAAATTGTGCCAAAAGGTTCCAAATTCTCCCCTGAAAGGTTTCGCGGTCGAAACAGATGGCTTTTTATCACAGGACACGAAATCAGCCCTCAACAACTTAACCGGTAGAAAAAGATTTTTATGAAAAAATCCCTAAGCCCCGGGGTCACATTTTCATAAAAAATCTAACTTTTGGCAATTCACTCAAAGATGGTGCCAAAAGGTTCCAAATTCTCCCCTGAAAGGTTTCGCGGTCGAAACAGATGGCTTTTTATCACAGGACACGAAATCAGCCCTCGACAACTTAACCGGCAGAAAAAGATTTTTTTGAAAAAATCCCTAAGCCCCGGGGTCACAATTAAATAAAAAGTCTGACTTTCGGCAATTCATTAAAAAATGGTGCCAAACGGTTCCAAATGATCCCCGGAAAGGTTTGGCGGTTAAAACAGAAGGCTTTTTATTACAGGACAAGAAATCAGGCCTCAAAAACTTAACCGGCAGAAAAAGATTTTTTTGAAAAAAACCTAAGCCCCGGGGTCACAAATTCATAAAAAATCTGACTTTCGGCAATTCACTCAAAAATGGTGCCAAACGGTTCCAAATGACCCCCTGAAAAGTTTGGTGGTTGAAACAGAAGGCTTTTTATCACAGGAAAAGAAATCAGCCCTCAACAACTTAACCAGCAGAAAAAGATTTTTTTGAAAAAATCCTAAGCCCCGGGGTCACAATTTCATAAAAAATCTGACTTTCGGCAATTCACTCAAAAATGGTTCCATACGGTTGCAAATGATCCTCGGAAAGGTTTGGGAATGGAAATAGAAGAAATCAGCCCTCGACAACTTAACAGGCAGAAAAAGATTTTTTTGAAAAGATCCTAAGCCCCGGGGTCACAATTTCATAAAAAATCTGACTTTTGGCAATTCACTCAAAAATGGTGCCAAACGGTTCCAAATGATCCCCGGAAAGGTTTGGCGGTTAAAACAGAAGGCTTTTTATCACAGGAAAAGAAATCAGCCCTCACCAACTTAACAGGCAGAAAAATTTTTTTTTGAAAAGATCCTAAGCCCCGGGGTCACAATTTCATAAAAAATCTGACTTTTGGCAATTCACTGAAAAATTGTGCCAAAAGGTTCCAAATTCTCCCCTGAAAGGTTTTGCGGTCGAAACAGATGGCTTTTTATCACAGGACACGAAATCAGCCCTCAGCAACTTAACCGGCAGAAAAAGATTTTTATGAAAAAATCCCTAAGACCCGGGGTCACATTTTCATAAAAAATCTAACTTTTGGCAATTCACTCAAAGATGGTGCCAAAAGGTTCCAAATGATCCTCTGAAAGGTTTGGGAATGGAAATAGAAGAAATCAGCCCTCGACAACTTAACAGGCAGAAAAAGATTTTTTTGAAAAGATCCTAAGCCCCGGGGTCACAATTTCATAAAAAATCTGACTTTCGGCAATTCACTCAAAAATGGTGCCAAACGGTTCCAAATGACCCCCTGAAAAGTTTGGCGGTTGAAACAAAAGGCTTTTTATCACAGGAAAAGAAATCAGCCCTCAACAACTTAACCAGCAGAAAAAGATTTTTTTGAAAAAATCCTAAGCCCCGGGGTCACAATTTCATAAAAAATCTGACTTTCGGCAATTCACTCAAAAATGGTGCCATACGGTTGCAAATGATCCTCGGAAAGGTTTGGGAATGGAAATAGAAGAAATCAGCCCTCGACAACTTAACAGGCAGAAAAAGATTTTTTTGAAAAGATCCTAAGCCCCGGGGTCACAATTTCATAAAAAATCTGACTTTTGGCAATTCACTCAAAAATGGTGCCAAACGGTTCCAAATGATCCCCGGAAAGGTTTGGCGGTTAAAACAGAAGGCTTTTTATCACAGGAAAAGAAATCAGCCCTCACCAACTTAACAGGCAGAAAATTTTTTTTTTGAAAAGATCCTAAGCCCCGGGGTCACAATTTCATAAAAAATCTGACTTTTGGCAATTCACTGAAAAATTGTGCCAAAAGGTTCCAAATTCTCCCCTGAAAGGTTTCGCGGTCGAAACAGATGGCTTTTTATCACAGGACACGAAATCAGCCCTCAGCAACTTAACCGGCAGAAAAAGATTTTTATGAAAAAATCCCTAAGCCCCGGGGTCACATTTTCATAAAAAATCTAACTTTTGGCAATTCACTCAAAGATGGTGCCAAAAGGTTCCAAATTCTCCCCTGAAAGGTTTCGCGGTCGAAACAGATGGCTTTTTATCACAGGACACGAAATCTGCCCTCGACAACTTAACCGGCAGAAAAAGATTTTTTTGAAAAAATCCCTAAGCCCCGGGGTCACAATTAAATAAAAAGTCTGACTTTCGGCAATTCATTAAAAAATGGTGCCAAACGGTTCCAAATGATCCCCGGAAAGGTTTGGCGGTTAAAACAGAAGGCTTTTTATTACAGGACAAGAAATCAGGCCTCAAAAACTTAACCGGCAGAAAAAGATTTTTTTGAAAAAAACCTAAGCCCCAGGGTCACAAATTCATAAAAAATCTGACTTTCGGCAATTCACTCAAAAATGGTGCCAAACGGTTCCAAATGACCCCCTGAAAAGTTTGGTGGTTGAAACAGAAGGCTTTTTATCACAGGAAAAGAAATCAGCCCTCAACAACTTAACCAGCATATTTGTACATATTTTATGGGCTAATAGCCGTAAATAAATAAATAAAAAAACCAGCAGAAAAAGATTTTTTTGAAAAAATCCTAAGCCCCGGGGTCACAATTTCATAAAAAATCTGACTTTCGGCAATTCACTCAAAAATGGTTCCATACGGTTGCAAATGATCCTCTGAAAGGTTTGGGAATGGAAATAGAAGAAATCAGCCCTCGACAACTTAACAGGCAGAAAAAGATTTTTTTGAAAAGATCCTAAGCCCCGGGGTCACAATTTCATAAAAAATCTGACTTTTGGCAATTCACTCAAAAATGAAAAGGTTTGGCGGTTAAAACAGAAGGCTTTTTATCACAGTAAAAGAAATCAGCCCTCACCAACTTAACAGGCAGAAAATTTTTTTTTTGAAAAGATCCTAAGCCCCGGGGCCACAATTTCATAAAAAATCTGACTTTTGGCAATTCACTGAAAAATTGTGCCAAAAGGTTCCAAATTCTCCCCTGAAATGTTTCGCGGTCGAAACAGATGGCTTTTTATCACAGGACACGAAATCAGCCCTCAACAACTTAACCGGCAGAAAAAGGTTTTTTTCGAAAAAATCCTAAGCCCCGGGGTCACAATTTCATAAAAAGTCTGACTTTTGGCAATTCATTAAAAAATGGTGCCAAACGGTTCCAAATGTTCCCCGGAAAGGTTTGGCAGTTGAAACAGAAGGCTTTTTATCACAGGAAAAGAAATCAGCCCTCAACAACTTAACCGGCAGAAAAAGATTTTTTTGAAAAAATCCTAAGCCCCGGGGTCACAATTTCATAAAAAATCTGACTTTGGGCAATTCACTCAAACATGGTGCCAGACGGTTGCAAATGATCCTCTGAAAGGTTTGGGAATGGAAATAGAAGAAATCAGCCCTCGACAACTTAACAGGCAGACAAATTTTTTTTTGAAAAGATCCTAAGCCCCGGGGTCACAATTTCATAAAAAATCTGACTTTTGGCAATTCACTGAAAAATTGTGCCAAAAGGTTCCAAATTCTCCCCTGAAAGGTTTCGCGGTCGAAACAGATGGCTTTTTATCACAGGACACGAAATCAGCCCTCGACAACTTAACTGGCAGAAAAAGATTTTTTTGAAAAAATCCTAAGCCCCGGGGTCACAAATTCATAAAAAATCTGACTTTCGGCAATTCACTCAAAAATGGTGCCAAACGGTTCCAAATGATCCCCGGAAAGGTTTGGCGGTTGAAACAGAAGGCTTTTTATTACAGGACAAGAAATCAGGCCTCAACAACTTAACCGGCAGCAAAAGATTTTTTTGAAAAAATCCTAAGCCCCGGGGTCACAATTTCATAAAAATCTGACTTTCGGCAATTCACTCAAAAATGGTGCCAGACGGTTGCAAATGATCCTCTGAAAGGTTTGGGAATGGAAATAGAAGAAATCAGCCCTCGACAACTTAACAGGCAGAAAAAGGTTTTTTTGAAAAAATCCTTAGCCCCGGGGTCACAATTTCATAAAAAATCTGACTTTCAGCAATTCACTCAAAAATGGTGACAAACGGTTCCAAATGATCCCCAGAAAGGTTTAGCGGTTGAAACACAAGGCCTTTTATCACAGGAAAAGAAATCAGCCCTCAACAACATAACCAGCAGAAAAAGATTTTTTTGAAAAAATCCTAAGCCCCGGGGTCACAATTTTATAAAAAATTTGACTTTTGGCAATTCACTCAAAAATTGTGCCAAAAGGTTCCAAATTCACCCCTGAAAGGTTTGGCGGTCGAAACAGATGGCTTTTTATCACAGGACACGAAATCAGCCCTCAACAACTTAACCGGCAGAAAAAGGTTTTTTTCGAAAAAATCCTAAGCCCCGGGGTCACAATTTCATAAAAAATCTGACTTTTGGCAATTCACTCAAAAATGGTGCCAGACGGTTGCAAATGATCCTCTGAAAGGTTTGGGAATGGAAATAGAAGAAATCAGCCCTCGACAACTTAACAGGCAGAAAAAGATTTTTTTGAAAAGATCCTAAGCCCCGGGGTCACAATTTCATAAAAAATCTGACTTTTGGCAATTCACTCAAAAATGGTGCCAAACGGTTCCAAATGATCCCCGGAAAGGTTTGGCGGTTAAAACAGAAAGCTTTTTATCACAGGAAAATAAATCAGCCCTCACCAACTTAACAGGCAGAAAAAATTTTTTTTGAAAAGATCCCAAGCCCCGGGGTCACAATTTCATAAAAAATCTGACTTTTGGCAATTCACTCAAAAATTGTGCCAAAAGGTTCCAAATTCTCCCCTGAAAGGTTTGGCAGTTGAAACAGAAGGCTTTTTATCACAGGAAAAGAAATCAGCCCTCAACAACATAACCGGCAGAAAAAGATTTTTTTGAAAAAAATCCTAAGCCCCGGGGTCACAATTTCATAAAAAATCTGACTTTGGGCAATTCACTCAAAAATGGTGCCAGATGGTTGCAAATGATCCTCTGAAAGGTTTGGGAATGGAAATAGAAGAAATCAGCCCTCGACAACTTAACAGGCAGACAAATTTTTTTTTGAAAAGATCCTAAGCCCCGGGGTCACAATTTCATAAAAAATCTGACTTTTGGCAATTCACTCAAAAATGGTGCCAAACGGTTCCAAATGATCCCCGGAAAGGTTTGGCGGTTAAAACAGAAGGCTTTTTATCACAGGAAAAGAAATCAGCCCTCACCAACTTAACAGGCAGAAAAAATTTTTTTTGAAAAGATCCTAAGCCCCGGGGTCACAATTTCATAAAAAATCTGACTTTTGGCAATTCACTGAAAAATTGTGCCAAAAGGTTCCAAATTCTCCCCTGAAAGGTTTCGCGGTCGAAACAGATGGCTTTTTATCACAGGACACCAAATCAGCCCTCAACAACTTAACCGGCAGAAAAAGATTTTTATGAAAAAATCCCTAAGCCCAGGGGTCACATTTTCATAAAAAATCTAACTTTTGGCAATTCACTCAAAGATGGTGCCAAAAGGTTCCAAATTCTCCCCTGAAAGGTTTCGCGGTCGAAACAGATGGCTTTTTATCACAGGACACGAAATTAGCCCTCGACAACTTAACTGGCAGAAAAAGATTTTTTTGAAAAAATCCTAAGCCCCGGGGTCACAAATTCATAAAAAATCTGACTTTCGGCAATTCACTCAAAAATGGTGCCAAACGGTTCCAAATGATCCCCGGAAAGGTTTGGCGGTTGAAACAGAAGGCTTTTTATTACAGGACAAGAAATCAGGCCTCAACAACTTAACCGGCAGAAAAAGATTTTTTTGAAAAAATCCTAAGCCCCGGGGTCACAATTTCATAAAAATCTGACTTTCGGCAATTCACTCAAAAATGGTGCCAGACGGTTGCAAATGATCCTCTGAAAGGTTTGGGAATGGAAATAGAAGAAATCAGCCCTCGACAACTTAACAGGCAGAAAAAGATTTTTTTGAAAAAATCCTTAGCCCCGGGGTCACAATTTCATAAAAAATCTGACTTTCAGCAATTCACTCAAAAATGGTGACAAACGGTTCCAAATGATCCCCAGAAAGGTTTGGCGGTTGAAACACAAGGCTTTTTATCACAGGAAAAGAAATCAGCCCTCAACAACTTAACCGGCAGAAAAAGATTTTTTTGAAAAGATCCTAAGCCCCGGGGTCACAATTTCATAAAAAATCTGACTTTTGGCAATTCACTCAAAAATGGTGCCAAACGGTTCCAAATGATCCCCGGAAAGGTTTGGCGTTTAAAACAGAAGGCTTTTTATCACAGGAAAAGAAATCAGCCCTCACCAACTTAACAGGCAGAAAAATTTTTTTTTGAAAAGATCCTAAGCCCCGGGGTCACAATTTCATAAAAAATCTGACTTTTGGCAATTCACTGAAAAATTGTGCCAAAAGGTTCCAAATTCTCCCCTGAAAGGTTTCGCGGTCGAAACAGATGGCTTTTTATCACAGGACACCAAATCAGCCCTCAACAACTTAACCGGCAGAAAAAGATTTTTATGAAAAAATCCCTAAGCCCAGGGGTCACATTTTCATAAAAAATCTAACTTTTGGCAATTCACTCAAAGATGGTGCCAAAAGGTTCCAAATTCTCCCCTGAAAGGTTTCGCGGTCGAAACAGATGGCTTTTTATCACAGGACACGAAATTAGCCCTCGACAACTTAACTGGCAGAAAAAGATTTTTTTGAAAAAATCCTAAGCCCCGGGGTCACAATTTCATAAAAAATCTGACTTTCAGCAATTCACTCAAAAATGGTGACAAACGGTTCCAAATGATCCCCAGAAAGGTTTGGCGGTTGAAACACAAGGCTTTTTATCACAGGAAAAGAAATCAGCCCTCAACAACTTAACCGGCAGAAAAAGATTTTTTTGAAAAGATCCTAAGCCCCGGGGTCACAATTTCATAAAAAATCTGACTTTTGGCAATTCACTCAAAAATGGTGCCAAACGGTTCCAAATGATCCCCGGAAAGGTTTGGCGTTTAAAACAGAAGGCTTTTTATCACAGGAAAAGAAATCAGCCCTCACCAACTTAACAGGCAGAAAAATTTTTTTTTGAAAAGATCCTAAGCCCCGGGGTCACAATTTCATAAAAAATCTGACTTTTGGCAATTCACTGAAAAATTGTGCCAAAAGGTTCCAAATTCTCCCCTGAAAGGTTTCGCGGTCGAAACAGATGGCTTTTTATCACAGGACACGAAATCAGCCCTCAACAACTTAACCGGCAGAAAAAGATTTTTATGAAAAGATCCCTAAGCCCCGGGGTCACATTTTCATAAAAAATCTAACTTTTGGCAATTCACTCAAAGATGGTGCCAAAAGGTTCCAAATTCTCCCCTGAAAGGTTTCGCGGTCGAAACAGATGGCTTTTTATCACAGGACACGAAATAAGCCCTCGACAACTTAACCGGCAGAAAAAGATTTTTTTGAAAAAATCCCTAAGCCCCGGGGTCACAATTAAATAAAAAGTCTGACTTTCGGCAATTCATTAAAAAATGGTGCCAAACGGTTCCAAATGATCCCCGGAAAGGTTTGGCGGTTAAAACAGAAGGCTTTTTATTACAGGACAAGAAATCAGGCCTCAAAAACTTAACCGGCAGAAAAAGATTTTTTTGAAAAAAACCTAAGCCCCGGGGTCACAAATTCATAAAAAATCTGACTTTCGGCAATTCACTCAAAAATGGTGCCAAACGGTTCCAAATGACCCCCTGAAAAGTTTGGCGGTTGAAACAAAAGGCTTTTTATCACAGGAAAAGAAATCAGCCCTCAACAACTTAACCAGCAGAAAAAGATTTTTTTGAAAAAATCCTAAGCCCCGGGGTCACAATTTCATAAAAAATCTGACTTTCGGCAATTCACTCAAAAATGTTGCCATACGGTTGCAAATGATCCTCGGAAAGGTTTGGGAATGGAAATAGAAGAAATCAGCCCTCGACAACTTAACAGGCAGAAAAAGATTTTTTTGAAAAGATCCTAAGCCCCGGGGTCACAATTTCATAAAAAATCTGACTTTTGGCAATTCACTCAAAAATGGTGCCAAACGGTTCCAAATGATCCCCGGAAAGGTTTGGCGGTTAAAACAGAAGGCTTTTTATCACAGGAAAAGAAATCAGCCCTCACCAACTTAACAGGCAGAAAAATTTTTTTTTGAAAAGATCCTAAGCCCCGGGGTCACAATTTCATAAAAAATCTGACTTTCGGCAATTCACTCAAAAATGGTGCCATACGGTTGCAAATGATCCTCTGAAAGGTTTGGGAATGGAAATAGAAGAAATCAACCCTAGACAACTTAACCGGCAGAAAAAGATTTCTTTCAAAAAATCCCTAAGCCCCGGGATCACAATTTCATAAAAAATCTGACTTTCGGCAATTCACTCAAAAATGAGGCCAAACGGTTCCAAATGCTGCCCTGAAAGGTTTGGCGGTTGAAACAGAAGGCTTTTATCACAGGAAAAGAAATCAGCCCTCACCAACTTAACAGGCAGAAAATTTTTTTTTTGAAAAGATCCTAAGCCCCGGGGTCACAATTTCATAAAAAATCTGACTTTTGGCAATTCACTGAAAAATTGTGCCAAAAGGTCCCAAATTCTCCCCTGAAAGGTTTCGCGGTCGAAACAGATGGCTTTTTATCACAGGACACGAAATCAGCCCTCAACAACTTAACCGGCAGAAAAAGATTTTTATGAAAAAATCCCTAAGCCCAGGGGTCACATTTTCATAAAAAATCTGACTTTCGGCAATTCACTCAAAAATGGTGCCAAACGGTTCCAAATGATCCCCGGAAAGGTTTGGCGGTTGAAACAGAAGGCTTTTTATTACAGGACAAGAAATCAGGCCTCAACAACTTAACCAGCAGAAAAAGATTTTTTTGAAAAAATCCTAAGCCCCGGGGTCACAATTTCATAAAAAATCTGACTTTCGGCAATTCACTCAAAAATGGTGCCAAACGGTTCCAATTGACCCCTGAAAGGTTTGGCGGTTGAAGCAGAAGGCTTTTTATCATAGGAAAAGAATTCAGCCCTCAACAACTTAACCGGCAGAAAAAGATTTTTTTGAAAAAATCCTAAGCCCCGGGGTCACAATTTCATAAAAAATCTGACTTTCGGCAATTCACTCAAAAATGGTGCCAGACGGTTGCAAATGATCCTCTGAAAGGTTTGGGAATGGAAATAGAAGAAATCAGCCCTCGACAACTTAACAGGCAGAAAAAGATTTTTTTGAAAAAATCCTTAGCCCCGGGGTCACAATTTCATAAAAAATCAGACTTTCAGCAATTCACTCAAAAATGGTGACAAACGGTTCCAAATGATCCCCAGAAAGGTTTGGCGGTTGAAACACAAGGCTTTTTATCACATGAAAAGAAATCAGCCCTCAACAACGTAACTGGCAGAAAAAGATTTTTTTGAAAAGATCCTAAGCCCCGGGGTCACAATTTCATAAAAAATCTGACTTTTGGCAATTCACTCAAAAATGGTGCCAAACGGTTCCAAATGATCCCCGGAAAGGTTTGGCGTTTAAAACAGAAGGCTTTTTATCACAGGAAAAGAAATCAGCCCTCACCAACTTAACAGGCAGAAAAAGATTTTTTTGAAAAGATCCTAAGCCCCGGGGTCACAATTTCATAAAAAATCTGACTTTTGTCAATTCACTGAAAAATTGTGCCAAAAGGTTCCAAATTCTCCCCTGAAAGGTTTCGCGGTCGAAACAGATGGCTTTTTATCACAGAACACGAAATCAGCCCTCAACAACTTAACCGGCAGAAAAAGATTTTTATGAAAAAATCCCTAAGCCCCGGGGTCACATTTTCATAAAAAATCTAACTTTTGGCAATTCACTCAAAGATGGTGCCAAAAGGTTCCAAATTCTCCCCTGAAAGGTTTCGCGGTCGAAACAGATGGCTTTTTATCACAGGACACGAAATCAGCCCTCGACAACATAACCGGCAGAAAAAGATTTTTTTGAAAAAATCCCTAAGCCCCGGGGTCACAATTAAATAAAAAGTCTGACTTTCGGCAATTCATTAAAAAATGGTGCCAAACGGTTCCAAATGATCCCCGGAAAGGTTTGGCGGTTAAAACAGAAGGCTTCTTATTACAGGACAAGAAATCAGGCCTCAAAAACTTAACCGGCAGAAAAAGATTTTTTTGAAAAAAACCTAAGCCCCGGGGTCACAAATTCATAAAAAATCTGACTTTCGGCAATTCACTCAAAAATGGTGCCAAACGGTTCCAAATGACCCCCTGAAAAGTTTGGCGGTTGAAACAAAAGGCTTTTTATCACAGGAAAAGAAATCAGCCCTCAACAACTTAACCAGCAGAAAAAGATTTTTTTGAAAAAATCCTAAGCCCCGGGGTCACAATTTCATAAAAAAACTGACTTTCGGCAATTCACTCAAAAATGGTGCCATACGGTTGCAAATGATCCTCGGAAAAGTTTGGGAATGGAAATAGAAGAAATCAGCCCTCAACAACTTAACCGGCAGAAAAAGATTTTTATGAAAAAATCCCTAAGCCCAGGGGTCACATTTTCATAAAAAATCTGACTTTCGGCAATTCACTCAAAAATGGTGCCAAACGGTTCCAAATGATCCCCGGAAAGGTTTGGCGGTTGAAACAGAAGGCTTTTTATTACAGGACAAGAAATCAGGCCTCAACAACTTAACCAGCAGAAAAAGATTTTTTTGAAAAAATCCTAAGCCCCGGGGTCACAATTTCATAAAAAATCTGACTTTCGGCAATTCACTCAAAAATGGTGCCAAACGGTTGCAATTGACCCCTGAAAGGTTTGGCGGTTGAAGCAGAAGGCTTTTTATCATAGGAAAAGAATTCAGCCCTCAACAACTTAACCGGCAGAAAAAGATTTTTTTGAAAAAATCCTAAGCCCCGGGGTCACAATTTCATAAAAAATCTGACTTTCGGCAATTCACTCAAAAATGGTGCCAGACGGTTGCAAATGATCCTCTGAAAGGTTTGGGAATGGAAATAGAAGAAATCAGCCCTCGACAACTTAACAGGCAGAAAAAGATTTTTTTGAAAAAATCCTTAGCCCCGGGGTCACAATTTCATAAAAAATCTGACTTTCAGCAATTCACTCAAAAATGGTGACAAACGGTTCCAAATGATCCCCAGAAAGGTTTGGCGGTTGAAACACAAGGCTTTTTATCACATGAAAAGAAATCAGCCCTCAACAACGTAACTGGCAGAAAAAGATTTTTTTGAAAAGATCCTAAGCCCCGGGGTCACAATTTCATAAAAAATCTGACTTTTGGCAATTCACTCAAAAATGGTGCCAAACGGTTCCAAATGATCCCCGGAAAGGTTTGGCGTTTAAAACAGAAGGCTTTTTATCACAGGAAAAGAAATCAGCCCTCACCAACTTAACAGGCAGAAAAAGATTTTTTTGAAAAGATCCTAAGCCCCGGGGTCACAATTTCATAAAAAATCTGACTTTTGTCAATTCACTGAAAAATTGTGCCAAAAGGTTCCAAATTCTCCCCTGAAAGGTTTCGCGGTCGAAACAGATGGCTTTTTATCACAGGACACGAAATCAGCCCTCAACAACTTAACCGGCAGAAAAAGATTTTTATGAAAAAATCCCTAAGCCCCGGGGTCACATTTTCATAAAAAATCTAACTTTTGGCAATTCACTCAAAGATGGTGCCAAAAGGTTCCAAATTCTCCCCTGAAAGGTTTCGCGGTCGAAACAGATGGCTTTTTATCACAGGACACGAAATCAGCCCTCGACAACATAACCGGCAGAAAAAGATTTTTTTGAAAAAATCCCTAAGCCCCGGGGTCACAATTAAATAAAAAGTCTGACTTTCGGCAATTCATTAAAAAATGGTGCCAAACGGTTCCAAATGATCCCCGGAAAGGTTTGGCGGTTAAAACAGAAGGCTTCTTATTACAGGACAAGAAATCAGGCCTCAAAAACTTAACCGGCAGAAAAAGATTTTTTTGAAAAAAACCTAAGCCCCGGGGTCACAAATTCATAAAAAATCTGACTTTCGGCAATTCACTCAAAAATGGTGCCAAACGGTTCCAAATGACCCCCTGAAAAGTTTGGCGGTTGAAACAAAAGGCTTTTTATCACAGGAAAAGAAATCAGCCCTCAACAACTTAACCAGCAGAAAAAGATTTTTTTGAAAAAATCCTAAGCCCCGGGGTCACAATTTCATAAAAAAACTGACTTTCGGCAATTCACTCAAAAATGGTGCCATACGGTTGCAAATGATCCTCGGAAAAGTTTGGGAATGGAAATAGAAGAAATCAGCCCTCGACAACTTAACAGGCAGAAAAAGATTTTTTTGAAAAGATCCTAAGCCCCGGGGTCACAATTTCATAAAAAATCTGACTTTTGGCAATTCACTCAAAAATGGTGCCATACGGTTGCAAATGATCCTCTGAAAGGTTTGGGAATGGAAATAGAAGAAATCAACCCTCGACAACTTAACCGGCAGAAAAAGATTTCTTTCAAAAAATCCCTAAGCCCCGGGGTCACAATTTCATAAAAAATCTGACTTTCGGCAATTCACTCAAAAATGGGGCCAAACTGTTCCAAATGCTGCCCTGAAAGGTTTGGCGGTTGAAACAGAAGGCTTTTATCACAGGAAAAGAAATCAGCCCTCACCAACTTAACAGGCAGAAAATTTTTTTTTTGAAAAGATCCTAAGCCCCGGGGTCACAATTTCATAAAAAATCTGACTTTTGGCAATTCACTGAAAAATTGTGCCAAAAGGTCCCAAATTCTCCCCTGAAAGGTTTCGCGGTCGAAACAGATGGCTTTTTATCACAGGACACGAAATCAGCCCTCAACAACTTAACCGGCAGAAAAAGATTTTTATGAAAAAATCCCTAAGCCCAGGGGTCACATTTTCATAAAAAATCTAACTTTTGGCAATTCACTCAAAAATGGTGCCAAAAGGTTCCAAATTCTCCCCTGAAAGGTTTCGCGGTCGAAACAGATGGCTTTTTATCACAGGACACGAAATCAGCCCTCGACAACTTAACCGGAAGAAAAAGATTTTTTTGAAGAAATCCCTAAGCCCCGGGGTCACAATTAAATAAAAAGTCTGACTTTCGGCAATTCATTAAAAAATGGTGGCAAACGGTTCCAAATGATCCCCGGAAAGGTTTGGCGGTTGAAACAGAAGGCTTTTTATTACAAGACAAGAAATCAGGCCTCAACAACTTAACCAGCAGAAAAAGATTTTTTTGAAAAAATCCTAAGCCCCGGGGTCACAATTTCATAAAAAATCTGATTTTCGGCAATTCACTCAAAAATGGTGCCAAACGGTTCCAATTGACCCCTGAAAGGTTTGGCGGTTGAATCAGAAGGCTTTTTATCATAGGAAAAGAATTCAGCCCTCAACAACTTAACAGGCAGACAAATTTTTTTTTGAAAAGATCCTAAGCCCCGGGGTCACAATTTCATAAAAAGTCTGACTTTCGGCAATTCATTAAAAAATGGTGCCAAACGGTTGCAAATGATCCTCTGAAAGGTTTGGGAATGGAAATAGAAGAAATCAGCCCTCGACAACTTAACAGGCAGAAAAAGATTTTTTGAAAAAATCCCTCATCCCCGGGGTCACAATTTCATAAAAAATCTGACTTTCAGCAATTCACTCAAAAATTTCATAAAAAGTCTGACTTTCGGCAATTAATTAAAAAATGGTGCCAAACGGTTCCAAATGATCCCCGGAAAGGTTTGGCGGTTGAAAAAGAAGGCTTTTTATCACAGGACAAGAAAGCAGCCCTCAACAACTTAACCGGCAGAAAAAGATTTTTTTGTAAAAATCCCTAAGACCCGGGGTCACAATTTCATAAAAAGTCTGACTTTCGGCAATTCATTAAAAAATGGTGCCAAACGATTCCAAATGATCCCCGGAAAGGTTTGGGAATGGAAATAGAAGAAATCAGCCCTCGACAACTTAACCGGCAGAAAAAGTTTTTTTGAAAAAATCCCTAATCCCCCGGGGTCACAAATTCATAAAAAATCTGACTTTCGGCAATTTACTCAAAAATGGTGCCAAACGGTTGCAAATGCTACCCTGATAGGTTTGTCGGTTAAAACAGAAGGCTTTTTATCACAGGAAAAGAAATCAGCCCTCACCAACTTAACAGGCAGAAAAAAAATTTTTTGAAAAGATCCTAAGCCCCGGGGTCACAATTTCATAAAAAATCTGACTTTTGGCAATTCACTGAAAAATTGTGCCAAAAAGTTCCAAATTCTCCCCTGAAAGGTTTCGCGGTCGAAACAGATGGCTTTTTATCACAGGACACGAAATCAGCCCTCAACAACTTAACCAGCAGAAAAAGATTTTTATGAAAAAATCCCTAAGCCCAGGGGTCACAATTTCATAAAAAATCTGACTTTCGGCAATTCACTCAAAAATTGTGCCAAAAGGTTCCAAATTCTCCCCTGAAAGGTTTAGCGGTTGAAACAGAAGGCTTTTTATCACAGGAAAAGAAATCAGCCCTGAACAACTTAAACGGCAGAAAAAGATTTTTTTGAAAAAATCCTAAGGCCCGGGGTCACAATTTCATAAAAAAACTGACTTTCGGCAATTCACTCAAAAATGGTGCCCGACGGTTGCAAATTATCCTCTGAAAGGTTTGGGAATGGAAATAGAAGAAATCAGCCCTCGACAACATAACCGGCAGAAAAAGATTTTTTTGAAAAAATCCTAAGCCCCGGGGTCACAATTTCATAAAAAATCTGACTTTCGGCAATTCACTCAAAAATTGTGCCAAAATAGAAGAATGGAATGGAAATTCCATTCCATTCTTTTGAAAAAATCCTAAGCCCTGGGGTCACAATTTCATAAAAAATCTGACTTTCGGCAATTCACTCAAAAATTGTGCCAAAAGGTTCCAAATTCTCCCCTGAAAGGTTTGGCAGTTGAAACACAAGGCTTTTTATCACAGGAAAAGAAATCAGCCCTCACCAACTTAACAGGCAGAAAAAAATTTTTTTGAAAAGATCCTAAGCCCCGGGGTCACAATTTCATAAAAAGTCTGACTTTCGGCAATTCATTAAAAAATGGTGCCAAACGATTCCAAATGATCCCCGGAAAGGTTTGGGAATGGAAATAGAAGAAATCAGCCCTCGACAACTTAACCGGCAGAAAAAGTTTTTTTGAAAAAATCCCTAATCCCCCGGGGTCACAAATTCATAAAAAATCTGACTTTCGGCAATTAATTAAAAAATGGTGCCAAACGGTTCCAAATGATCCCCGGAAAGGTTTGGCGGTTGAAAAAGAAGGCTTTTTATCACAGGACAAGAAAGCAGCCCTCAACAACTTAACCGGCAGAAAAAGATTTTTTTGTAAAAATCCCTAAGACCCGGGGTCACAATTTCATAAAAAGTCTGACTTTCGGCAATTCATTAAAAAATGGTGCCAAACGATTCCAAATGATCCCCGGAAAGGTTTGGCGGTTGAAAAAGAAGGCTTTTTATCACAGGACAAGAAAGCAGCCCTCAACAACTTAACCGGCAGAAAAAGATTTTTTTGTAAAAATCCCTAAGACCCGGGGTCACAATTTCATAAAAAGTCTGACTTTCGGCAATTCATTAAAAAATGGTGCCAAACGATTCCAAATGATCCCCTGAAAGGTTTGGCAGTTGAAACACAAGGCTTTTTATCACAGGAAAAGAAATCAGCCCTCACCAACTTAACAGGCAGAAAAAAAATTTTTTGAAAAGATCCTAAGCCCCGGGGTCACAATTTCATAAAAAGTCTGACTTTCGGCAATTCATTAAAAAATGGTGCCAAACGGTTCCAAATGATCCCCGGAAAGGTTTGGGAATGGAAATAGAAGAAATCAGCCCTCAACAACTTAACCGGCAGAAAAAGATTTTTTTGAAAAAATCCTAAGCCCCAAGGTCACAATTTCATAAAAAGTCTGACTTTCGGGAATTCATTAAAAAATGGTGCCAAACGGTTCCAAATGATCCCCGGAAAGGTTTGGCGGTTCAAACAGATGGCTTTTTATCACAGGACACGCAATTAGCCCTCGACAACTTAACCGGCAGAAAAAGATTTTTTTGAAAAAATCCCTAAGCCCCAGGGTCACAAATTCATAAAAAATCTGACTTTCGGCAATTCACTCAAAAATGGTGCCAAACGGTTCCAAATGATCCCCTGAAAGGTTTCACAGTTGAAACAGAAGGCTTTTTATCACAGGAAAAGAAATCAGCCCTCACCAACTTAACAGGCAGACAAATTTTTTTTTGAAAAGATCCTAAGCCCCGGGGTCACAATTTCATAAAAAATCTAACTTTTGGCAATTCACTCAAAGATGGTGCCAAAAGGTTCCAAATTCTCCCCTGAAAGGTTTCGCGGTCGAAACAGATGGCTTTTTATCACAGGACACGAAATCAGCCCTCGACAACATAACCGGCAGAAAAAGATTTTTTTGAAAAAATCCCTAAGCCCCGGGGTCACAATTAAATAAAAAGTCTGACTTTCGGCAATTCACTCAAAAATGGTGCCAAACGGTTCCAAATGACCCCCTGAAAAGTTTGGCAGTTGAAACAAAAGGCTTTTTATCACAGGAAAAGAAATCAGCCCTCAACAACTTAACCAGCAGAAAAAGATTTTTTTGAAAAAATCCTAAGCCCCGGGGTCACAATTTCATAAAAAAACTGACTTTCGGCAATTCACTCAAAAATGGTGCCATACGGTTGCAAATGATCCTCGGAAAAGTTTGGGAATGGAAATAGAAGAAATCAGCCCTCGACAACTTAACAGGCAGAAAAAGATTTTTTTGAAAAGATCCTAAGCCCCGGGGTCACAATTTCATAAAAAATCTGACTTTTGGCAATTAACTCAAAAATGGTGCCAAACGGTTCCAAATGATCCCCGGAAAGGTTTGGCGGTTAAAACAGAAGGCTTTTTATCACAGGAAAAGAAATCAGCCCTCACCAACTTAACAGGCAGAAAAATTTTTTTTTGAAAAGATCCTAAACCCCGGGGTCACAATTTCATAAAAAATCTGACTTTTTGCAATTCACTCAAAAATGGTGCCATACGGTTGCAAATGATCCTCTGAAAGGTTTGGGAATGGAAATAGAAGAAATCAACCCTCGACAACTTAACCGGCAGAAAAAGATTTCTTTCAAAAAATCCCTAAGCCCCGGGGTCACAATTTCATAAAAAATCTGACTTTCGGCAATTCACTCAAAAATGGGGCCAAACAGTTCCAAATGCTGCCCTGAAAGGTTTGGCGGTTGAAACAGAAGGCTTTTATCACAGGAAAAGAAATCAGCCCTCACCAACTTAACAGGCAGAAAATTTTTTTTTTGAAAAGATCCTAAGCCCCGGGGTCACAATTTCATAAAAAATCTGACTTTTGGCAATTCACTGAAAAATTGTGCCAAAAGGTCCCAAATTCTCCCCTGAAAGGTTTCGCGGTCGAAACAGATGGCTTTTTATCACAGGACACGAAATCAGCCCTCAACAACTTAACCGGCAGAAAAAGATTTTTATGAAAAAATCCCTAAGCCCAGGCGTCACATTTTCATAAAAAATCTAACTTTTGGCAATTCACTCAAAAATGGTGCCAAAAGGTTCCAAATTCTCCCCTGAAAGGTTTCGCGGTCGAAACAGATGGCTTTTTATCACAGGACACGAAATCAGCCCTCGACAACTTAACCGGAAGAAAAAGATTTTTTTGAAAAAATCCCTAAGCCCCGGGGTCACAATTAAATAAAAAGTCTGACTTTCGGCAATTCATTAAAAAATGGTGGCAAACGGTTCCAAATGATCCCCGGAAAGGTTTGGCGGTTGAAACAGAAGGCTTTTTATTACAGGACAAGAAATCAGGCCTCAACAACTTAACCAGCAGAAAAAGATTTTTTTGAAAAAATCCTAAGCCCCGGGGTCACAATTTCATAAAAAATCTGATTTTCGGCAATTCACTCAAAAATGGTGCCAAACGGTTCCAATTGACCCCTGAAAGGTTTGGCGGTTGAATCAGAAGGCTTTTTATCATAGGAAAAGAATTCAGCCCTCAACAACTTAACAGGCAGACAAATTTTTTTTTGAAAAGATCCTAAGCCCCGGGGTCACAATTTCATAAAAAGTCTGACGTTCGGCAATTCATTAAAAAATGGTGCCAAACGGTTGCAAATGATCCTCTGAAAGGTTTGGGAATGGAAATAGAAGAAATCAGCCCTCGACAACTTAACAGGCAGAAAAAGATTTTTTGAAAAAATCCCTCATCCCCGGGGTCACAATTTCATAAAAAATCTGACTTTCAGCAATTCACTCAAAAATTTCATAAAAAGTCTGACTTTCGGCAATTAATTAAAAAATGGTGCCAAACGGTTCCAAATGATCCCCGGAAAGGTTTGGCGGTTGAAAAAGAAGGCTTTTTATCACAGGACAAGAAAGCAGCCCTCAACAACTTAACCGGCAGAAAAAGATTTTTTTGTAAAAATCCCTAAGACCCGGGGTCACAATTTCATAAAAAGTCTGACTTTCGGCAATTCATTAAAAAATGGTGCCAAACGATTCCAAATGATCCCCGGAAAGGTTTGGGAATGGAAATAGAAGAAATCAGCCCTCGACAACTTAACCGGCAGAAAAAGTTTTTTTGAAAAAATCCCTAATCCCCCGGGGTCACAAATTCATAAAAAATCTGACTTTCGGCAATTTACTCAAAAATGGTGCCAAACGGTTGCAAATGCTCCCCTGATAGGTTTGTCGGTTAAAACAGAAGGCTTTTTATCACAGGAAAAGAAATCAGCCCTCACCAACTTAACAGGCAGAAAAAAATTTTTTTGAAAAGATCCTAAGCCCCGGGGTCACAATTTCATAAAAAATCTGACTTTTGGCAATTCACTGAAAAATTGTGCCAAAAAGTTCCAAATTCTCCCCTGAAAGGTTTCGCGGTCGAAACAGATGGCTTTTTATCACAGGACACGAAATCAGCCCTCAACAACTTAACCAGCAGAAAAAGATTTTTATGAAAAAATCCCTAAGCCCAGGGGTCACAATTTCATAAAAAATCTGACTTTCGGCAATTCACTCAAAAATTGTGCCAAAAGGTTCCAAATTCTCCCCTGAAAGGTTTAGCGGTTGAAACAGAAGGCTTTTTATCACAGGAAAAGAAATCAGCCCTGAACAACTTAAACGGCAGAAAAACATTTTTTTGAAAAAATCCTAAGGCCCGGGGTCACAATTTCATAAAAAAACTGACTTTCGGCAATTCACTCAAAAATGGTGCCCGACGGTTGCAAATTATCCTCTGAAAGGTTTGGGAATGGAAATAGAAGAAATCAGCCCTCGACAACATAACCGGCAGAAAAAGATTTTTTTGAAAAAATCCTAAGCCCCGGGGTCACAATTTCATAAAAAATCTGACTTTCGGCAATTCACTCAAAAATTGTGCCAAAAATTCCAAATTCTCCCCTGAAAGGTTTGGCGGTCGAAACAGATGGCTTTTTATCACAGGACACGAAATCAGCCCTCGACAACTTAACCGGCATAAAAAGATTTTTTTGAAAAAATCCCTAAGCCCCAGGGTCACAATTTCATAAAAAGTCTGACTTTCGGCAATTCATTAAAAAATGGTGCGAAACGGTTCCAAATGATCCCCGGAAAGGTTTGGGAATGGAAGTAGAAGAAATCAGCCCTTGACAACTTAACCGGCAGAAAAAGTTTTTTTGAAAAAAACCCTAATCCCCGGGGTCACAAATTCATAAAAAATCTGACTTTCGGCAATTTACTCAAAAATGGTGCCAAACGGTTGCAAATGCTCCCCTGAAAGGTTTGGCGGTTGAAACAAAAGGCTTTTTATCACAGGAAAAGAAATCAGCCCTCAACAACTTTACCGGCAGAAAAAGATTTTTTTGAAAAAATCCTAAGCCCCGGGGTCACAATTTCATAAAAAATCTGACTTTCGGCAATTCACTCAAAAATGGTGACAAACGGTTCCAAATGATCCCCTGAAAGGTTTGGCAGTTGAAACACAAGGCTTTTTATCACAGGAAAAGAAATCAGCCCTCACCAACTTAACAGGCAGAAAAAAATTTTTTTGAAAAGATCCTAAGCCCCGGGGTCACAATTTCATAAAAAGTCTGACTTTCGGCAATTCATTAAAAAATGGTGCCAAACGGTTCCAAATGATCCCCGGAAAGGTTTGGGAATGGAAATAGAAGAAATCAGCCCTCAACAACTTAACCGGCAGAAAAAGATTTTTTTGAAAAAATCCTAAGCCCCGGGGTCACAATTTCATAAAAAGTCTGACTTTCGGGAATTCATTAAAAAATGGTGCCAAACGGTTCCAAATGATCCCCGGAAAGGTTTGGCGGTTCAAACAGATGGCTTTTTATCACAGGACACGCAATTAGCCCTCGACAACTTAACCGGCAGAAAAAGATTTTTTTGAAAAAATCCCTAAGCCCCAGGGTCACAAATTCATAAAAAATCTGACTTTCGGCAATTCACTCAAAAATGGTGCCAAACGGTTCCAAATGATCCCCTGAAAGGTTTCACAGTTGAAACAGAAGGCTTTTTATCACAGGAAAAGAAATCAGCCCTCACCAACTTAACAGGCAGACAAATTTTTTTTTGAAAAGATCCTAAGCCCCGGGGTCACAATTTCATAAAAAATCTGACTTTTGGCAATTCACTCAAAAATTGTGCCAAAAGGTTCCAAATTCTCCCCTGAAAGGTTTGGCGGTCGAAACAGATGGCTTTTTATCACAGGACACGAAATCAGCCCTCGACAACTTAACCGGCAGAAAAAGATTTTTTTGAAAAAATGCTAAGCCCCGGCCGGGGTCACAATTTCATTAAAAATCTGACTTTCGGCAATTCACTCAAAAATTGTGCCAAAAGCTTCCAAATTCTCCCCTGAAAGGTTTGGCGGTCGAAACAGATGGCTTTTTATCACAGGACACGAAAGCAGCCCTCGACAACTTAACCGGCAGATAAAGATTTTTTTGAAAAAATCCCTAAGCCCCGGGGTCACAATTTCATAAAAAGTCTGACTTTCGGTAATTCATTAAAAAATGGTGCCAAACGGTTCCAAATGATCCCCGGAAAGGTTTGGGAATGGAAGTAGAAGAAATCAGCCCTCCACAACTTAACCGGCAGAAAAAGTTGTTTTGAAAAAATCCCTAATCCCCGGGGTCACAAATTCATAAAAAATCTGACTTTCGGCAATTTACTCAAAAATGCTGCCAAACAGTTGCAAATGCTCCCCTGAAAGGTTTGGCAGTTGAAAGAGAAGGCTTTTTACCACAGGAAAAGCAATCAACCCTCAACAACTTAACCGGCAGAAAAAGATTCTTTTGAAAAAATCCTAAGCCCTGGGGTCACAATTTCATAAAAAATCTGACTTTCGGCAATTCACTCAAAAATTGTGCCAAAAGGTTCCAAATTCTCCCCTGAAAGGTTTGGCGGTTGAAACAGAAGTCTTTTTATCACAGGAAAAGAAATCAGCCCTCAACAACATAACCGTTAGAAAAAGATTTTTTTGAAAAAATCCTAAGCCCCGGGGTCACAATTTCATAAAAAATCTGACTTTCGGCAATTCACTCAAAAATGGTGCCAGGCGGTTGCAAATGATCCTCTGAAAGGTTTGGGAATGGAAATAGAAGAAATCAGCCCTTGACAACTTAACCAGCAGAAAAAGATTTTTTTGAAAAAATCCCTAAGCCCCGGGGTCACAAATTCATAAAAAATCTGACTTCCGGCCATTCACTAAAAAATGGTGCCAAACGGTTGCAAATGATCCCCGGAAAGGTTTGGCGGTTGAAATGAAAAAAGGCTTTTTATCACAGGAAAAGAAATCAGCCCTCAACAACTTAACCGGCAGAAAAAGATTTTTTTGAAAAAATCCTATGCCCCGGGGTCACAATTTCATAAAAAATCTGACTTTCAGCAATTCACTCAAAAATTGTGCCAAAAGGTTCCAAATTCTCCCCTGAAAGGTTTGGCAGTCGAAACAGATGGCTTTTTATCACAGGACACGCAATCAGCCCTCGACAACTTAACCGGCAGAAAACGATTTTTTTGAAAAAAATCCCTAAGCCCCGGGGTCACAATTTCATAAAAAATCTGACTTTCGGCAATTTACTCAAAAATGGTGCCAAACGTTTGCAAATGCTCCCCTGAAAGGTTTGGCGGTTGAAACAGAAGGCTTTTTATCACAGGAAAAGAAATCAGCCCTCGACAACTTAACTGGCAGAAAAAGATTTTTTTGAAAAAATCCCTAAGCCCCGGGGTCACAAATTCATAAAAAATCTGACTTTCGGCAATTCACTCAAAAATGGTGCCAAAAGGTTCCGAATGATCCCCTGAAAGGTTTCGCAGTTGAAACAGAAGGCTTTTTATCACAGGAAAAGAAATCAGCCCTCAACAACTTAACAGGCAGAAATTTTTTTTTTGAAAAGATCCTAAGCCCCGGGGTCACAATTTCATTAAAAAATTGACTTTTGGCAATTCACTCAAAAATTGTGCCAAAATTCTCCCCTGAAAGGTTTGGCGGTCGAAACAGATGGCTTTTTATCACAGGACACGAAATCAACCCTGGACAACTTAACCGGCAGAAAAAGATTTTTTTGAAAAAATCCTAAGCCCCGGGGTCACAATTTCATAAAAAATCTGACTTTCGGCAATTCACTCAAAAATTGTGCCAAACGGTTCCAAATGCTCCCCTGAAAAGTTTGGCGGTCGAAACAGATGGCTTTTTATCACAGGACACGAAATCAGCCCTCGACAACTTAACCGGCAGATAAAGATTTTTTTGAAAAAATCCCTAAGCCCCGGGGTCACAATTTCATAAAAAGTCTGACTTTCGGTAATTCATTAAAAAATGGTGCCAAACGGTTCCAAATGATCCCCGGAAAGGTTTGGGAATGGAAATAGAAGAAACCAGTCCTCCACAACTTAACCGGCAGAAAAAGTTGTTTTGAAAAAATCCCTAATCCCCGGGGTCACAAATTCATAAAAAATCTGACTTTCGGCAATTTACTCAAAAATGCTGCCAAACAGTTGCAAATGCTCCCCTGAAAGGTTTGGCAGTTGAAAGAGAAGGCTTTTTACCACAGGAAAAGCAATCAACCCTCAACAACTTAACCGGCAGAAAAAGATTCTTTTGAAAAAATCCTAAGCCCCGGGGTCACAATTTCATAAAAAATCTGACTTTCGGCAATTCACTCAAAAATTGTGCCAAAAGGTTCCAAATTCTCCCCTGAAAGGTTTGGCGGTTGAAACAGAAGTCTTTTTATCACAGGAAAAGAAATCAGCCCTCAACAACAAAACCGTTAGAAAAAGGGTCACAAATTCATAAAAAATCTGACTTTCGGCAATTCACTCAAAAATGGTGCCAAAAGGTTCCGAATGATCCCCTGAAAGGTTTCGCAGTTGAAACAGAAGGCTTTTTATCACAGGAAAAGAAATCAGCCCTCAACAACTTAACAGGCAGAAATTTTTTTTTTGAAAAGATCCTAAGCCCCGGGGTCACAATTTCATTAAAAAATTGACTTTTGGCAATTCACTCAAAAATTGTGCCAAAATTCTCCCCTGAAAGGTTTGGCGGTCGAAACAGATGGCTTTTTATCACAGGACACGAAATCAACCCTCGACAACTTAACCGGCAGAAAAAGATTTTTTTGAAAAAATCCTAAGCCCCGGGGTCACAATTTCATAAAAAGTCTGACTTTCAGCAATTCACTCAAAAATTGTGCCAAAAGGTTCCAAATTCTCCCCTGAAAGGTTTGGCAGTTGAAACAGATGGCTTTTTATCACAGGACACGCAATCAGCCCTCGACAACTTAACCGGCAGAAAACGATTTTTTTGAAAAAAAATCCCTAAGCCCCGGGGTCACAATTTCATAAAAAATCTGACTTTCGGCAATTTACTCAAAAATGGTGCCAAACGTTTGCAAATGCTCCCCTGAAAGGTTTGGCGGTTGAAACAGAAGGCTTTTTATCACAGGAAAAGAAATCAGCCCTCGACAACTTAACTGACAGAAAAAGATTTTTTTGAAAAAATCCCTAAGCCCCGGGGTCACAAATTCATAAAAAATCTGACTTTCGGCAATTCACTCAAAAATGGTGCCAAAAGGTTCCGAATGATCCCCTGAAAGGTTTCGCAGTTGAAACAGAAGGCTTTTTATCACAGGAAAAGAAATCAGCCCTCAACAACTTAACAGGCAGAAATTTTTTTTTTGAAAAGATCCTAAGCCCCGGGGTCACAATTTCATTAAAAAATTGACTTTTGGCAATTCACTCAAAAATTGTGCCAAAATTCTCCCCTGAAAGGTTTGGCGGTCGAAACAGATGGCTTTTTATCACAGGACACGAAATCAGCCCTCGACAACTTAACCGGGAGAAAAAGATTTTTTTGAAAAAATCCTAAGCCCCGGGGTCACAATTTCATAAAAAATCTGACTTTCGGCAATTCACTCAAAAATTGTGCCAAAAGGTTCCGAATTCTCCCCTGAAAGGTTTGGCGGTTGAAACAGATGGCTTTTTATCACAGGACACGAAATCAGCCCTCGACAACTTAACCGGCAGAAAAAGATTTTTTTGAAAAAATCCCTAAGCCCCGGGGTCACAATTTCATAAAAAGTCTGACTTTCGGTAATTCATTAAAAATGGTGCCAAACGGTTCCAAATGATCCCTGGAAAGGTTTGGGAATGGAAATAGAAGAAATCAGCCATCGACAACTTAACCGGCAGAAAAAGTTTTTTTGAAAAAATCCCTAATCCCCGGGGTCACAAATTCATAAACAATCTGACTTTCGGCAATTTACTCAAAAATGGTGCCAAACGGTTGCAAATGCTCCCCTGAAAGGTTTGGCGGTTGAAACAGAAGGCTTTTTATTACAGGAAAAGAAATCAGCCCTCAACAACTTAACCGGCAGAAAAAGATTTTTTTGAAAAAATCCTAAGCCCCGGGGTCACAATTTCATAAAAAATCTGACTTTCGGCAATTCACTCAAAAATGGTGCCAGACGGTTGCAAATGATCCTCTGAATGGTTTGGGAATGGAAATAGAAGAAATCAGCCCTCGACAACTTAACAGGCAGAAAAAGATTTTTTTGAAAAAATCCCTAAGCCCCGGGGTCACAAATTCATAAAAAATCTGACTTTCGGCAATTCACTCAAAAATGGTGCCAAAAGGTTCCGAATGATCCCCTGAAAGGTTTCGCAGTTGAAACAGAAGGCTTTTTATCACAGGAAAAGAAATCAGCCCTCAACAACTTAACAGGCAGAAATTTTTTTTTTGAAAAGATCCTAAGCCCCGGGGTCACAATTTCATTAAAAAATTGACTTTTGGCAATTCACTCAAAAATTGTGCCAAAATTCTCCCCTGAAAGGTTTGGCGGTCGAAACAGATGGCTTTTTATCACAGGACACGAAATCAACCCTCGACAACTTAACCGGCAGAAAAAGATTTTTTTGAAAAAATCCTAAGCCCCGGGGTCACAATTTCATAAAAAATCTGACTTTCGGCAATTCACTCAAAAATTGTGCCAAACGGTTCCAAATGCTCCCCTGAAAAGTTTGGCGGTCGAAACAGATGGCTTTTTATCACAGGACACGAAATCAGCCCTCGACAACTTAACCGGGAGAAAAAGATTTTTTTGAAAAAATCCTAAGCCCCGGGGTCACAATTTCATAAAAAATCTGACTTTCGGCAATTCACTCAAAAATTGTGCCAAAAGGTTCCGAATTCTCCCCTGAAAGGTTTGGCGGTTGAAACAGATGGCTTTTTATCACAGGACACGAAATCAGCCCTCGATAACTTAACCGGCAGATAAAGATTTTTTTGAAAAAATCCCTAAGCCCCGGGGTCACAATTTCATAAAAAGTCTGACTTTCAGCAATTCACTCAAAAATTGTGCCAAAAGGTTCCAAATTCTCCCCTGAAAGGTTTGGCAGTTGAAACAGATGGCTTTTTATCACAGGACACGCAATCAGCCCTCGACAACTTAACCGGCAGAAAACGATTTTTTTGAAAAAAATCCCTAAGCCCCGGGGTCACAATTTCATAAAAAATCTGACTTTCGGCAATTTACTCAAAAATGGTGCCAAACGTTTGCAAATGCTCCCCTGAAAGGTTTGGCGGTTGAAACAGAAGGCTTTTTATCACAGGAAAAGAAATCAGCCCTCGACAACTTAACTGACAGAAAAAGATTTTTTTGAAAAAATCCCTAAGCCCCGGGGTCACAAATTCATAAAAAATCTGACTTTCGGCAATTCACTCAAAAATGGTGCCAAAAGGTTCCGAATGATCCCCTGAAAGGTTTCGCAGTTGAAACAGAAGGCTTTTTATCACAGGAAAAGAAATCAGCCCTCAACAACTTAACAGGCAGAAATTTTTTTTTTGAAAAGATCCTAAGCCCCGGGGTCACAATTTCATTAAAAAATTGACTTTTGGCAATTCACTCAAAAATTGTGCCAAAATTCTCCCCTGAAAGGTTTGGCGGTCGAAACAGATGGCTTTTTATCACAGGACACGAAATCAACCCTCGACAACTTAACCGGCAGAAAAAGATTTTTTTGAAAAAATCCTAAGCCCCGGGGTCACAATTTCATAAAAAATCTGACTTTCGGCAATTTACTCAAAAATTGTGCCAAACGGTTCCAAATGCTCCCCTGAAAAGTTTGGCGGTCGAAACAGATGGCTTTTTATCACAGGACACGAAATCAGCCCTCGACAACTTAACCGGGAGAAAAAGATTTTTTTGAAAAAATCCTAAGCCCCGGGGTCACAATTTCATAAAAAATCTGACTTTCGGCAATTCACTCAAAAATTGTGCCAAAAGGTTCCGAATTCTCCCCTGAAAGGTTTGGCGGTTGAAACAGATGGCTTTTTATCACAGGACACGAAATCAGCCCTCGACAACTTAACCGGCAGAAAAAGATTTTTTTGAAAAAATCCCTAAGCCCCGGGGTCACAATTTCATAAAAAGTCTGACTTTCGGTAATTCATTAAAAATGGTGCCAAACGGTTCCAAATGATCCCTGGAAAGGTTTGGGAATGGAAATAGAAGAAATCAGCCATCGACAACTTAACCGGCAGAAAAAGTTTTTTTGAAAAAATCCCTAATCCCCGGGGTCACAAATTCATAAACAATCTGACTTTCGGCAATTTACTCAAAAATGGTGCCAAACGGTTGCAAATGCTCCCCTGAAAGGTTTGGCGGTTGAAACAGAAGGCTTTTTATCACAGGAAAAGAAATCAGCCCTCAACAACTTAACCGGCAGAAAAAGATTTTTTTGAAAAAATCCTAAGCCCCGGGGTCACAATTTCATAAAAAATCTGACTTTCGGCAATTCACTCAAAAATGGTGCCAGACGGTTGCAAATGATCCTCTGAATGGTTTGGGAATGGAAATAGAAGAAATCAGCCCTCGACAACTTAACAGGCAGAAAAAGATTTTTTTGAAAAAATCCCTAAGCCCCGGGGTCACAATTTCATAAAAAATCTGACTTTCGGCAATTCACTCAAAAATGAGGCCAAACTGTTCCAAATGCTGCCCTGAAAGGTTTGGCGGTTGAAACAGAAGGCTTTTATCACAGGAAAAGAAATCAGCCCTCACCAACTTAACAGGCAGAAAATTTTTTTTTTGAAAAGATCCTAAGCCCCGGGGTCACAATTTCATAAAAAATCTGACTTTTGGCAATTCACTGAAAAATTGTGCCAAAAGGTCCCAAATTCTCCCCTGAAAGGTTTCGCGGTCGAAACAGATGGCTTTTTATCACAGGACACGAAATCAGCCCTCGACAACTTAACCGGAAGAAAAAGATTTTTTTGAAAAAATCCCTAAGCCCCGGGGTCACAATTAAATAAAAAGTCTGACTTTCGGCAATTCATTAAAAAATGGTGGCAAACGGTTCCAAATGATCCCCGGAAAGGTTTGGCGGTTGAAACAGAAGGCTTTTTATTACAGGACAAGAAATCAGGCCTCAACAACTTAACCAGCAGAAAAAGATTTTTTTGAAAAAATCCTAAGCCCCGGGGTCACAATTTCATAAAAAATCTGATTTTCGGCAATTCACTCAAAAATGGTGCCAAACGGTTCCAATTGACCCCTGAAAGGTTTGGCGGTTGAATCAGAAGGCTTTTTATCATAGGAAAAGAATTCAGCCCTCAACAACTTAACAGGCAGACAAATTTTTTTTTGAAAAGATCCTAAGCCCCGGGGTCACAATTTCATAAAAAGTCTGACTTTCGGCAATTCATTAAAAAATGGTGCCAAACGGTTGCAAATGATCCTCTGAAAGGTTTGGGAATGGAAATAGAAGAAATCAGCCCTCGACAACTTAACAGGCAGAAAAAGATTTTTTGAAAAAATCCCTCATCCCCGGGGTCACAATTTCATAAAAAATCTGACTTTCAGCAATTCACTCAAAAATTTCATAAAAAGTCTGACTTTCGGCAATTAATTAAAAAATGGTGCCAAACGGTTCCAAATGATCCCCGGAAAGGTTTGACGGTTGAAAAAGAAGGCTTTTTATCACAGGACAAGAAAGCAGCCCTCAACAACTTAACCGGCAGAAAAAGATTTTTTTGTAAAAATCCCTAAGACCCGGGGTCACAATTTCATAAAAAGTCTGACTTTCGGCAATTCATTAAAAAATGGTGCCAAACGATTCCAAATGATCCCCGGAAAGGTTTGGGAATGGAAATAGAAGAAATCAGCCCTCGACAACTTAACCGGCAGAAAAAGTTTTTTTGAAAAAATCCCTAATCCCCCGGGGTCACAAATTCATAAAAAATCTGACTTTCGGCAATTTACTCAAAAATGGTGCCAAACGGTTGCAAATGCTCCCCTGATAGGTTTGTCGGTTAAAACAGAAGGCTTTTTATCACAGGAAAAGAAATCAGCCCTCACCAACTTAACAGGCAGAAAAAAAATTTTTTGAAAAGATCCTAAGCCCCGGGGTCACAATTTCATAAAAAATCTGACTTTTGGCAATTCACTGAAAAATTGTGCCAAAAAGTTCCAAATTCTCCCCTGAAAGGTTTCGCGGTCGAAACAGATGGCTTTTTATCACAGGACACGAAATCAGCCCTCAACAACTTAACCAGCAGAAAAAGATTTTTATGAAAAAATCCCTAAGCCCAGGGGTCACAATTTCATAAAAAATCTGACTTTCGGCAATTCACTCAAAAATTGTGCCAAAAGGTTCCAAATTCTCCCCTGAAAGGTTTAGCGGTTGTAACAGAAGGCTTTTTATCACAGGAAAAGAAATCAGCCCTGAACAACTTAAACGGCAGAAAAACATTTTTTTGAAAAAATCCTAAGGCCCGGGGTCACAATTTCATAAAAAAACTGACTTTCGGCAATTCACTCAAAAATGGTGCCCGACGGTTGCAAATTATCCTCTGAAAGGTTTGGGAATGGAAATAGAAGAAATCAGCCCTCGACAACATAACCGGCAGAAAAAGATTTTTTTGAAAAAATCCTAAGCCCCGGGGTCACAATTTCATAAAAAATCTGACTTTCGGCAATTCACTCAAAAATTGTGCCAAAAATTCCAAATTCTCCCCTGAAAGGTTTGGCGGTCGAAACAGATGGCTTTTTATCACAGGACACGAAATCAGCCCTCGACAACTTAACCGGCATAAAAAGATTTTTTTGAAAAAATCCCTAAGCCCCAGGGTCACAATTTCATAAAAAGTCTGACTTTCGGCAATTCATTAAAAAATGGTGCCAAACGGTTCCAAATGATCCCCGGAAAGGTTTGGGAATGGAAGTAGAAGAAATCAGCCCTTGACAACTTAACCGGCAGAAAAAGTTTTTTTGAAAAAAACCCTAATCCCCGGGGTCACAAATTCATAAAAAATCTGACTTTCGGCAATTTACTCAAAAATGGTGCCAAACGGTTGCAAATGCTCCCCTGAAAGGTTTGGCGGTTGAAACAAAAGGCTTTTTATCACAGGAAAAGAAATCAGCCCTCAACAACTTAACCGGCAGAAAAAGATTTTTTTGAAAAAATCCTAAGCCCCGGGGTCACAATTTCATAAAAAATCTGACTTTCGGCAATTCACTCAAAAATGGTGACAAACGGTTCCAAATGATCCCCTGAAAGGTTTGGCAGTTGAAACACAAGGCTTTTTATCACAGGAAAAGAAATCAGCCCTCACCAACTTAACAGGCAGAAAAAAATTTTTTTGAAAAGATCCTAAGCCCCGGGGTCACAATTTCATAAAAAGTCTGACTTTCGGCAATTCATTAAAAAATGGTGCCAAACGGTTCCAAATGATCCCCGGAAAGGTTTGGGAATGGAAATAGAAGAAATCAGCCCTCAACAACTTAACCGGCAGAAAAAGATTTTTTTGAAAAAATCCTAAGCCCCGGGGTCACAATTTCATAAAAAGTCTGACTTTCGGGAATTCATTAAAAAATGGTGCCAAACGGTTCCAAATGATCCCCGGAAAGGTTTGGCGGTTCAAACAGATGGCTTTTTATCACAGGACACGCAATTAGCCCTCGACAACTTAACCGGCAGAAAAAGATTTTTTTGAAAAAATCCCTAAGCCCCAGGGTCACAAATTCATAAAAAATCTGACTTTCGGCAATTCACTCAAAAATGGTGCCAAACGGTTCCAAATGATCCCCTGAAAGGTTTCACAGTTGAAACAGAAGGCTTTTTATCACAGGAAAAGAAATCAGCCCTCACCAACTTAACAGGCAGACAAATTTTTTTTTGAAAAGATCCTAAGCCCCGGGGTCACAATTTCATAAAAAATCTGACTTTTGGCAATTCACTCAAAAATTGTGCCAAAAGGTTCCAAATTCTCCCCTGAAAGGTTTGGCGGTCGAAACAGATGGCTTTTTATCACAGGACACGAAATCAGCCCTCGACAACTTAACCGGCAGAAAAAGATTTTTTTGAAAAAATGCTAAGCCCCGGCCGGGGTCACAATTTCATTAAAAATCTGACTTTCGGCAATTCACTCAAAAATTGTGCCAAAAGCTTCCAAATTCTCCCCTGAAAGGTTTGGCGGTCGAAACAGATGGCTTTTTATCACAGGACACGAAAGCAGCCCTCGACAACTTAACCGGCAGATAAAGATTTTTTTGAAAAAATCCCTAAGCCCCGGGGTCACAATTTCATAAAAAGTCTGACTTTCGGTAATTCATTAAAAAATGGTGCCAAACGGTTCCAAATGATCCCCGGAAAGGTTTGGGAATGGAGGTAGAAGAAATCAGCCCTCCACAACTTAACCGGCAGAAAAAGTTGTTTTGAAAAAATCCCTAATCCCCGGGGTCACAAATTCATAAAAAATCTGACTTTCGGCAATTTACTCAAAAATGCTGCCAAACAGTTGCAAATGCTCCCCTGAAAGGTTTGGCAGTTGAAAGAGAAGGCTTTTTACCACAGGAAAAGCAATCAACCCTCAACAACTTAACCGGCAGAAAAAGATTCTTTTGAAAAAATCCTAAGCCCTGGGGTCACAATTTCATAAAAAATCTGACTTTCGGCAATTCACTCAAAAATTGTGCCAAAAGGTTCCAAATTCTCCCCTGAAAGGTTTGGCGGTTGAAACAGAAGTCTTTTTATCACAGGAAAAGAAATCAGCCCTCAACAACATAACCGTTAGAAAAAGATTTTTTTGAAAAAATCCTAAGCCCCGGGGTCACAATTTCATAAAAAATCTGACTTTCGGCAATTCACTCAAAAATGGTGCCAGACGGTTGCAAATGATCCTCTGAAAGGTTTGGGAATGGAAATAGAAGAAATCAGCCCTTGACAACTTAACCAGCAGAAAAAGATTTTTTTGAAAAAATCCCTAAGCCCCGGGGTCACAAATTCATAAAAAATCTGACTTCCGGCCATTCACTAAAAAATGGTGCCAAACGGTTGCAAATGATCCCCGGAAAGGTTTGGCGGTTGAAATGAAAAAAGGCTTTTTATCACAGGAAAAGAAATCAGCCCTCAACAACTTAACCGGCAGAAAAAGATTTTTTTGAAAAAATCCTATGCCCCGGGGTCACAATTTCATAAAAAATCTGACTTTCAGCAATTCACTCAAAAATTGTGCCAAAAGGTTCCAAATTCTCCCCTGAAAGGTTTGGCAGTCGAAACAGATGGCTTTTTATCACAGGACACGCAATCAGCCCTCGACAACTTAACCGGCAGAAAACGATTTTTTTGAAAAAAATCCCTAAGCCCCGGGGTCACAATTTCATAAAAAATCTGACTTTCGGCAATTTACTCAAAAATGGTGCCAAACGTTTGCAAATGCTCCCCTGAAAGGTTTGGCGGTTGAAACAGAAGGCTTTTTATCACAGGAAAAGAAATCAGCCCTCGACAACTTAACTGGCAGAAAAAGATTTTTTTGAAAAAATCCCTAAGCCCCGGGGTCACAAATTCATAAAAAATCTGACTTTCGGCAATTCACTCAAAAATGGTGCCAAAAGGTTCCGAATGATCCCCTGAAAGGTTTCGCAGTTGAAACAGAAGGCTTTTTATCACAGGAAAAGAAATCAGCCCTCAACAACTTAACAGGCAGAAATTTTTTTTTTGAAAAGATCCTAAGCCCCGGGGTCACAATTTCATTAAAAAATTGACTTTTGGCAATTCACTCAAAAATTGTGCCAAAATTCTCCCCTGAAAGGTTTGGCGGTCGAAACAGATGGCTTTTTATCACAGGACACGAAATCAACCCTGGACAACTTAACCGGCAGAAAAAGATTTTTTTGAAAAAATCCTAAGCCCCGGGGTCACAATTTCATAAAAAATCTGACTTTCGGCAATTCACTCAAAAATTGTGCCAAACGGTTCCAAATGCTCCCCTGAAAAGTTTGGCGGTCGAAACAGATGGCTTTTTATCACAGGACACGAAATCAGCCCTCGACAACTTAACCGGCAGATAAAGATTTTTTTGAAAAAATCCCTAAGCCCCGGGGTCACAATTTCATAAAAAGTCTGACTTTCGGTAATTCATTAAAAAATGGTGCCAAACGGTTCCAAATGATCCCCGGAAAGGTTTGGGAATGGAAATAGAAGAAACCAGTCCTCCACAACTTAACCGGCAGAAAAAGTTGTTTTGAAAAAATCCCTAATCCCCGGGGTCACAAATTCATAAAAAATCTGACTTTCGGCAATTTACTCAAAAATGCTGCCAAACAGTTGCAAATGCTCCCCTGAAAGGTTTGGCAGTTGAAAGAGAAGGCTTTTTACCACAGGAAAAGCAATCAACCCTCAACAACTTAACCGGCAGAAAAAGATTCTTTTGAAAAAATCCTAAGCCCCGGGGTCACAATTTCATAAAAAATCTGACTTTCGGCAATTCACTCAAAAATTGTGCCAAAAGGTTCCAAATTCTCCCCTGAAAGGTTTGGCGGTTGAAACAGAAGTCTTTTTATCACAGGAAAAGAAATCAGCCCTCAACAACAAAACCGTTAGAAAAAGGGTCACAAATTCATAAAAAATCTGACTTTCGGCAATTCACTCAAAAATGGTGCCAAAAGGTTCCGAATGATCCCCTGAAAGGTTTCGCAGTTGAAACAGAAGGCTTTTTATCACAGGAAAAGAAATCAGCCCTCAACAACTTAACAGGCAGAAATTTTTTTTTTGAAAAGATCCTAAGCCCCGGGGTCACAATTTCATTAAAAAATTGACTTTTGGCAATTCACTCAAAAATTGTGCCAAAATTCTCCCCTGAAAGGTTTGGCGGTCGAAACAGATGGCTTTTTATCACAGGACACGAAATCAACCCTCGACAACTTAACCGGCAGAAAAAGATTTTTTTGAAAAAATCCTAAGCCCCGGGGTCACAATTTCATAAAAAATCTGACTTTCGGCAATTCACTCAAAAATTGTGCCAAACGGTTCCAAATGCTCCCCTGAAAAGTTTGGCGGTCGAAACAGATGGCTTTTTATCACAGGACACGAAATCAGCCCTCGACAACTTAACCGGGAGAAAAAGATTTTTTTGAAAAAATCCTAAGCCCCGGGGTCACAATTTCATAAAAAATCTGACTTTCGGCAATTCACTCAAAAATTGTGCCAAAAGGTTCCGAATTCTCCCCTGAAAGGTTTGGCGGTTGAAACAGATGGCTTTTTATCACAGGACACGAAATCAGCCCTCGATAACTTAACCGGCAGATAAAGATTTTTTTGAAAAAATCCCTAAGCCCCGGGGTCACAATTTCATAAAAAGTCTGACTTTCAGCAATTCACTCAAAAATTGTGCCAAAAGGTTCCAAATTCTCCCCTGAAAGGTTTGGCAGTTGAAACAGATGGCTTTTTATCACAGGACACGCAATCAGCCCTCGACAACTTAACCGGCAGAAAACGATTTTTTTGAAAAAAATCCCTAAGCCCCGGGGTCACAATTTCATAAAAAATCTGACTTTCGGCAATTTACTCAAAAATGGTGCCAAACGTTTGCAAATGCTCCCCTGAAAGGTTTGGCGGTTGAAACAGAAGGCTTTTTATCACAGGAAAAGAAATCAGCCCTCGACAACTTAACTGACAGAAAAAGATTTTTTTGAAAAAATCCCTAAGCCCCGGGGTCACAAATTCATAAAAAATCTGACTTTCGGCAATTCACTCAAAAATGGTGCCAAAAGGTTCCGAATGATCCCCTGAAAGGTTTCGCAGTTGAAACAGAAGGCTTTTTATCACAGGAAAAGAAATCAGCCCTCAACAACTTAACAGGCAGAAATTTTTTTTTTGAAAAGATCCTAAGCCCCGGGGTCACAATTTCATTAAAAAATTGACTTTTGGCAATTCACTCAAAAATTGTGCCAAAATTCTCCCCTGAAAGGTTTGGCGGTCGAAACAGATGGCTTTTTATCACAGGACACGAAATCAACCCTCGACAACTTAACCGGCAGAAAAAGATTTTTTTGAAAAAATCCTAAGCCCCGGGGTCACAATTTCATAAAAAATCTGACTTTCGGCAATTTACTCAAAAATTGTGCCAAACGGTTCCAAATGCTCCCCTGAAAAGTTTGGCGGTCGAAACAGATGGCTTTTTATCACAGGACACGAAATCAGCCCTCGACAACTTAACCGGGAGAAAAAGATTTTTTTGAAAAAATCCTAAGCCCCGGGGTCACAATTTCATAAAAAATCTGACTTTCGGCAATTCACTCAAAAATTGTGCCAAAAGGTTCCGAATTCTCCCCTGAAAGGTTTGGCGGTTGAAACAGATGGCTTTTTATCACAGGACACGAAATCAGCCCTCGACAACTTAACCGGCAGAAAAAGATTTTTTTGAAAAAATCCCTAAGCCCCGGGGTCACAATTTCATAAAAAGTCTGACTTTCGGTAATTCATTAAAAATGGTGCCAAACGGTTCCAAATGATCCCTGGAAAGGTTTGGGAATGGAAATAGAAGAAATCAGCCATCGACAACTTAACCGGCAGAAAAAGTTTTTTTGAAAAAATCCCTAATCCCCGGGGTCACAAATTCATAAACAATCTGACTTTCGGCAATTTACTCAAAAATGGTGCCAAACGGTTGCAAATGCTCCCCTGAAAGGTTTGGCGGTTGAAACAGAAGGCTTTTTATCACAGGAAAAGAAATCAGCCCTCAACAACTTAACCGGCAGAAAAAGATTTTTTTGAAAAAATCCTAAGCCCCGGGGTCACAATTTCATAAAAAATCTGACTTTCGGCAATTCACTCAAAAATGGTGCCAGACGGTTGCAAATGATCCTCTGAATGGTTTGGGAATGGAAATAGAAGAAATCAGCCCTCGACAACTTAACAGGCAGAAAAAGATTTTTTTGAAAAAATCCCTAAGCCCCGGGGTCACAATTTCATAAAAAGTCTGACTTTCGGCAATTCATTAAAAAATGTTGCCAAAGGGTTCCAAATGATCCCCGGAAAGGTTTGGCGGTTGAAACAGAAGGCTTTTTATCACAGGACAAGAAATCAGCCCTCAACAACTTAACCGGCAGAAAAAGATTTTTTTGAAAAAATCCCTAATCCCCGGGGTCGCAAATTCATAAAAAATCTGACTTTCGGCAATTTACTCAAAAATCGTGCCAAACGGTTGCAAATGCTCCCCTGAAAGGTTTGGCGGTTGAAACAGAAGGCTTTTTATCACAGGAAAAGAAATCAGCCCTCGACAACTTAACCGGCAGAAAAAGATTTTTCTGAAAAAATCCTAAGCCCCGGGGTCACAATTTCATAAAAAATCTGACTTTTGGCAATTCACTGAAAAATTGTGCGAAAAGGTTCCAAATTCTCCCCTGAAAGGTTTCGCGGTCGAAACAGATGGCTTTTTATCACAGGACACGAAATCAGCCATCGACAACTTAACCGGCAGAAAAAGATTTTTTTGAAAAAATCCTAAGCCCCGGGGTCACAATTTCATAAAAAATCTGACTTTCGGCAATTCACTCAAAAATGGTGCCCGACGGTTGCAAATTATCCTCTGAAAGGTTTGGGAATGGAAATAGAAGAAATCAGCCCTCGACAACTTAACCGGCAGAAAAAGATTTTTTTGAAAAAATCGCTAAGCCCCGTGGTCACAAATTCATAAAAAATCTGACTTTCGGCAATTCACTCAAAAATGGTGCCAAAAAGTTCCAAATGATCCCCTGAAAGGTTTCGCAGTTGAAACAGAAGGCTTTTTATCACAGGAAAAGAAATCAGCCCTCACCAACTTAACAGGCAGAAAAATTTTTTTTTGAAAAGATCCTAAGCCCCGGGGTCACAATTTCATAAAAAATCTGACTTTTGGCAATTCATTAAAAAATGGTGCCAAACGGTTCCAAATGATCCCCGGAAAGGTTTGGAATGGTAATAGAAAAAACCAGTCCTCGACAACTTAACCGGCAGAAAAAGTTGTTTTGAAAAAATCCCTAATCCCCGGGGTCACAAATTCATAAAAAATCTGACGTTCGGCAATTTACTCAAAAATGGTGCCAAACGGTTGCAAATGATCCCCTGAAAGGTTTCGCAGTTGAAACAGAAGGCTTTTTATCACAGGAAAAGAAATCAGCCCTCAACAACTTAACCGGCAGAAAAAGATTTTTTTGAAAAAATCCTAAGCCTCGGGGTCACAATTTCATAAAAAATCTGACTTTCGGCAATTCACTCAAAAATGGTGCCAGACGGTTGCAAATGATCCCCTGAAAGGTTTGGGAATGGAAATAGAAGAAATCAGCCCTTGACAACGTAACCAGCAGAAAAAGATTTTTTTGAAAAAATCCCTAAGCCCCGAGGTCACAAATTCATAAAAAATCTGACTTCCGGCCATTCACTAAAAAATGGTGCCAAACGGTTGCAAATTCTCCCCTGAAAGGTTTGGCGGTTGAAACAGAAGGCTTTTTATCACAGGAAAAGAAATCAGCCCTGAACAACTTAAACGGCAGAAAAAGATTTTTTTGAAAAAATCCTAAGCCCCGGGGTCACAATTTGATAAAAAAAACTGACTTTCGGCAATTCACGCAAAAATGGTGCCCGACGGTTGCAAATGATCCTCTGAAAGGTTTGGGAATGGAAATAGAAGAAATCAGCCCTCAACAACATAACCGGCAGAAAAAGATTTTTTTGAAAAAATCCTAAGCCCCGGGGTCACAATTTCATAAAAAATCTGACTTTCGGCAATTCACTCAAAAATTGTGCCAAACGGTTCCAAATGCTCCCCTGAAAAGGTTGGCGGTTGAAACAGATGGCTTTTTATCACAGGACACGAAATCAGCCCTCGACAACTTAACCGGCAGAAAAACATTTTTTTGAAAAAATCCCTAATCCCCGGGGTCACAAATTCATAAAAAATCTGACTTTCGGCAATTTACTCAAAAATGGTGCCAAACGTTTGCAAATGCTCCCCTGAAAGGTTTGGCGGTTGAAACAGAAGGCTTTTTATCACAGGAAAAGAAATCAGCCCTCGACAACTTAACCGGCAGAAAAAGATTTTTTTGAAAAAGTCCCTAAGCCCCGGGGTCACAAATTCATAAAAAATCTGACTTTCGGCAATTCACTCAAAAATGGTGCCAAACGGTTCCAAATGATCCCCTGAAAGGTTTCGTAGTTGAAACAGAAGGCTTTTTATCACAGGAAAAGAAATCAGCCCTCACCAACATAACAGGCAGAAAAAAATTTTTTTGAAAAGATCCTAAGCCCCGGGGTCACAATTTCATAAAAAATCTGACTTTTGGCAATTCACTCAAAAATTGTGCCAAAAGGTGACAAATTCTCCCCTGAAAGGTTTGGCGGTCGAAACAGATGGCTTTTTATCACAGGACACGAAATCAGCCCTCGACAACTTAACCGGCAGAAAACGATTTTTTTGAAAAAATCCTTAGCCCCGGGGTCACAATTTCATAAAAAATCTGACTTTCGGCAATTCACTCAAAAATTGTGCCAAAAGGTTCCAAATTCTCCCCTGAAAGGTTTGGCGGTTGAAACAGATGGCTTTTTATCACAGGACACGAAATCAGCCCTCGACAACTTAACCGGCAGATAAAGATTTTTTTTTGAAAAAATCCCTAAGCCCCAGGGTCACAATTTCATAAAAAGTCTGACTTTCAGCAATTCATTAAAAAATGGTGCCAAACGGTTCCAAATAATCCCCGGATAGGTTTGGGAATGGAAATAGAAGAAACCAGTCCTTGACAACTTAACCGGCAGAAAAAGTTGTTTTGAAAAAATCCCTAATCCCCGGGCTCATAATTTCATAAAAAATCTGACTTTTGGCAATTCACTCAAAAATTGTGCCAAAAGGTTCAAAATTCTCCCCTGAAAGGTTTGGCGGTTGAAACAGAAGTCTTTTTATCACAGGAAAAGAAATCAGCACTCAACAACATAACCGGTAGAAAAAGATTTTTTTGAAAAAATCCTAAGCCCTGGGGTCACAATTTCATAAAAAATCTGACTTTCGGCAATTCACTCAAAAATGGTGCCAGACGGTTGCAAATGATCCTCTGAAAGGTTTGGGAATGGAAATAGAAGAAATCAGCCCTCGACAACTTAACCGGCAGAAAAAGTTTGTTTGAAAAAATCCCTAATCCCCGGGGTCACAAATTCATAAAAAATCTGACTTTCGGCAATTTACTCAAAAATGGTGCCAAACGGTTGCAAATGCTCCCCTGAAAGGTTTGGCGGTTGAAACAGAAGGCTTTTTATCACAGGAAAAGAAATCAGCCCTCGACAACTTAACCGGCAGAAAAAGATTTTTTTGAAAATGTCCCTAAGCCCCGGGGTCACAAATTCATAAAAAATCTGACTTTCGGCAATTCACTCAAAAATGGTGCCAAACGGTTCCAAATGATCCCCTGAAAGGTTTCGTAGTTGAAACAGAAGGCTTTTTATCACAGGAAAAGAAATCAGCCCTCACCAACATAACAGGCAGAAAAAATTTTTTTTGAAAAGATCCTAAGCCCCGGGGTCACAATTTCATAAAAAATCTGACTTTTGGCAATTCACTCAAAAATTGTGCCAAAAGGTGACAAATTCTCCCCTGAAAGGTTTGGCGGTCGAAACAGATGGCTTTTTATCACAGGACACGAAATCAGCCCTCGACAACTTAACCGGCAGAAAACGATTTTTTTGAAAAAATCCTTAGCCCCGGGGTCACAATTTCATAAAAAATCTGACTTTCGGCAATTCACTCAAAAATTGTGCCAAAAGGTTCCAAATTCTCCCCTGAAAGGTTTGGCGGTTGAAACAGATGGCTTTTTATCACAGGACACGAAATCAGCCCTCGACAACTTAACCGGCAGATAAAGATTTTTTTTTGAAAAAATCCCTAAGCCCCAGGGTCACAATTTCATAAAAAGTCTGACTTTCAGCAATTCATTAAAAAATGGTGCCAAACGGTTCCAAATAATCCCCGGATAGGTTTGGGAATGGAAATAGAAGAAACCAGTCCTTGACAACTTAACCGGCAGAAAAAGTTGTTTTGAAAAAATCCCTAATCCCCGGGCTCATAATTTCATAAAAAATCTGACTTTTGGCAATTCACTCAAAAATTGTGCCAAAAGGTTCAAAATTCTCCCCTGAAAGGTTTGGCGGTTGAAACAGAAGTCTTTTTATCACAGGAAAAGAAATCAGCACTCAACAACATAACCGGTAGAAAAAGATTTTTTTGAAAAAATCCTAAGCCCTGGGGTCACAATTTCATAAAAAATCTGACTTTCGGCAATTCACTCAAAAATGGTGCCAGACGGTTGCAAATGATCCTCTGAAAGGTTTGGGAATGGAAATAGAAGAAATCAGCCCTCGACAACTTAACCGGCAGAAAAAGTTTGTTTGAAAAAATCCCTAATCCCCGGGGTCACAAATTCATAAAAAATCTGACTTTCGGCAATTTACTCAAAAATGGTGCCAAACGGTTGCAAATGCTGCCCTGAAAGGTTTGGCGTTTGAAACAGAAGGCTTTTTATCACAGGAAAAGAAATCAGCCCTCAAAAACTTAACCGGCAGAAAAAGATTTTTTTGAAAAAATCCTAAGCCCCGGGGTCACAATTTCATAAAAAATCTGACTTTCGGCAATTCACTCAAAAATGGTGCCAGACGGTTGCAAATGATCCTCTGAATGGTTTGGGAATGGAAATAGAAGAAATCAGCCCTCGACAACTTAACAGGCAGAAAAAGTGTTTTTTGAAAAAATCCTAAGCCCCAGGGTCACAATTTCATAAAAAATCTGACTTTCGGCAATTCACTCAAAAATTGTGACAAACGGTTCCAAATGATCCCCTGAAAGGTTTGGAGGTTGAAACACAAGGCTTTTTATCACAAGAAAAGAAATCAGCCCTCACCAACTTAACAGGCAGAAAAATATTTTTTTGAAAAGATCCTAAGCCCCGTGGTCACAATTTCATAAAAAATCTGACTTTTGGCAATTCACTGAAAAATTGTGCCAAAAGGTTCCTAATTCTCCCCTGAAAGGTTTCGCGGTCGAAACTGATGGCTTTTTATCACAGGACACGAAATCAGCCATCGACAACTTAACCGGCAGAAAAAGATTTTTTTGTAAAGATCCCTAAGCCCCGGGGTCACAATTTCATAAAAAGTCTGACTTTCGGCAATTCATTAAAAAATGGTGCCAAACGGTTCCAAATGATCCCCGGAAAGGTTTGGGAATGGAAATAGAAGAAATCAGCCCTCAACAACTTAACCGGCAGAAAAAGATTTTTTTGAAAAAATTCCTAAGCCCCTGGTCACAAATTCATAAAAAATCTGACTTTCGGCAATTTACTCAAAAATGGTGCCAAACGATTGCAAATGCTCCCCTGAAAGGTTTGGCGGTTGAAACAGAAGGCTTTTTATCACAGGAAAAGAAATCACCCCTCAACAACTTAACCGGCAGAAAAAGATTTTTTTGAAAAAGTCCTAAGCCCCGGGGTCACAATTTCATAAAAAATCTGACTTTCGGCAATTCACTAATAAATGGTGCCAGACGGTTGCAAATGCTCCCCTGAAAGTTTTGACAGTGGAAACAGAAGGGTTTTCATCATAGGACAAGAAATCAGACCTCGACAACTTAACCGGCAGAAAAAGATTTTTTTGAAAAAATCCCTAAGCCCCGGGGTCACAATTTCATAAAAAGTCTGACTTTCGGCAATTCATTAAAAAATGGTGCCAAACGGTTCCAAATGATCCCCTGAAAGGTTTGGCGGTTGAAACAGAAGGCTTTTTATCACAGGACAAGAAATCAGCCCTCAACAACTTAACCGGTAGAAAAAGATTTTTTTGAAAAAATCCTAAGCCCCGGGGTCACAATTTCATAAAAAATCTGACTTTTGGCAATTCACTGAAAAATTGTGCCAAAAGGTTCCAAATTCTCCCCTGAAAGGTTTCGCGGTCGAAACAGATGGCTTTTTATCACAGGACACGAAATCAGCCATCGACAACTTAACCGGCAGAAAAAGATTTTTTTGTAAAAATCCCTAAGCCCCGGGGTCACAATTTCATAAAAAGCCTGACTTTCGGCAATTCATTAAAAAATGGTGCCAAACGGTTCCAAATGATCCCCGGAAAGGTTTGGGAATGGAAATAGAAGAAATCAGCCCTCAACAACTTAACCGGTAGAAAAAGATTTTTTTGAAAAAATCCTAAGCCCCGGGGTCACAATTTCATAAAAAGTCTGACTTTTGGCAATTCACTGAAAAATTTTGCCAAAAGGTTCCAAATTCTCCCCTGAAAGGTTTGGCAGTCGAAACAGATGGCTTTTTATCACAGGACACGCAATCAGCCCTCGACAACTTAACCGGCAGAAAACGATTTTTTTGAAAAAATCCCTAAGCCCCGGGGTCACAATTTCATAAATAGTCTGACTTTCGGCAATTCATTAAAAAATGGTGCCAAACGGTTCCAAATGATCCCCAGAAAGGTTTGGCGGTTGAAACAGAAGGCTTTTTATCACAGGAAAAGAAATCAGCCCTCAACAACTTAACCGGCAGAAAAAGATTTTTTTGAAAAAATCCTAAGCCCCGGGGTCACAATTTCATAAAAAATCTGACTTTCAGCAATTCACTCAAAAATTTTGCCAAAAGGTTCCAAATTCTCCCCTGAAAGGTTTGGCAGTCGAAACAGATGGCTTTTTATCACAGGACACGCAATCAGCCCTCAACAACTTAACCGGCAGAAAACGATTTTTTTGAAAAAATCCCTAAGCCCCGGGGTCACAATTTCATAAAAAATCTGACTTTCGGCAATTCACTCAAAAATGGTGCCAGACGGTTGCAAATGATCCTCTGAAAGGTTTGGGAATGGAAATAGAAGAAATCAGCCCTCGGCAACGTAACCGGCATAAAAAGATTTTTTTGAAAAAATCCTAAGCCCCGGGGTCACAATTTCATAAAAAATCTGACTTTCGGCAATTCACTCAAAAATTGTGCCAAACGGTTCCAAATGCTCCCCTGAAAAGTTTGGCGGTCGAAAGAGATGGCTTTTTATCACAGGACACGAAATCAGCCCTCGACAACTTAACCGGCAGAAAAAGATTTTTTTGAAAAAATCCCTAAGCCCCGGGGTCACAATTTCATAAAAAGTCTGACTTTCGGTAATTCATTAAAAATGGTGCCAAACGGTTCCAAATGATCCCCGGAAAGGTTTGGGAATGGAAATAGAAGAAATCAGCCCTCGACAACTTAACCGGCAGAAAAAGTTTTTTTGAAAAAATCCCTAATCCCCGGGGTCACAAATTCATAAAAAATCTGACTTTCGGCAATTTACTCAAAAATGGTGCCAAACGGTTGGAAATGCTCCCCTGAAAGGTTTGGCGGTTGAAACAGAAGGCTTTTTATCACAGGAAAAGAAATCACCCCTCAACAACTTAACCGGCAGAAAAAGATTTTTTTGAAAAAATCCTAAGCCCCGGGGTCACAATTTCATAAAAAGTCTGACTTTCGGCAATTCATTAAAAAATGGTGCCAAACGGTTCCAAATGATCCCCTGAAAGGTTTGGCGGTTGAAACAGAAGGCTTTTTATCACAGGACAAGAAATCAGCCCTCAACAACTTAACCGGCAGAAAAAGATTTTTTTGAAAAAATCCCTAATCCCCGGGGTCACAAATTCATAAAAAATCTGACTTTCGGCAATTCACTCAAAAATTGTGCCAAAAGTTCCAAATTCCAAATATCACAGGAAAAGAAATCAGCCCTCAACAACATAACCGGTAGAAACCCGGGGTCACAATTTCATAAAAAATCTGACTTTCGGCAATTCACTCAAAAATGGTGCCAGACGGTTGCAAATGATCCTCTGAAAGGTTTGGGAATGGAAATAGATGAAATCAGCCCTCGACAACTTCACCGGCAGAAGAAGATTTCATCAAAATTCTGACTTTCGGCAATTCACTCAAAAATGGTGCCAAACGGTTGCAAATGCTCCCCTGAGAGTTTTGGCAGTGGAAACAGAAGGGTTTTCATCATAGGACAAGAAATCAGACCTCGACAACTTAACCGGCAGAAAAAGATTTTTTTGAAAAAATCCCTAAGCCCCGGGGTCACAATTTCATAAAAAATCTGACTTTCGGCAATTCACTCAAAAATGGTGCCAAAAGGTTCCAAATTCTCCCCTGAAAGGTTTGGGAATGGAAATAGATGAAATCAGCCCTCGACAACTTCACCGGCAGAAGAAGATTTCATCAAAATTCTGACTTTCGGCAATTCATTAAAAAATGGTGCCAAACGGTTCCAAATGATCCCCTGAAAGGTTTGGCGGTTGAAACAGAAGGCTTTTTATCACAGGACAAGAAATCAGCCCTCAACAACTTAACCGGTAGAAAAAGATTTTTTTGAAAAAATCCTAAGCCCCGGGGTCACAATTTCATAAAAAATCTGACTTTTGGCAATTCACTGAAAAATTGTGCCAAAAGGTTCCAAATTCTCCCCTGAAAGGTTTCGCGGTCGAAACAGATGGCTTTTTATCACAGGACACGAAATCAGCCATCGACAACTTAACCGGCAGAAAAAGATTTTTTTGTAAAAATCCCGAAGCCCCGGGGTCACAATTTCATAAAAAGCCTGACTTTCGGCAATTCATTAAAAAATGTTGCCAAACGGTTCCAAATGATCCCCGGAAAGGTTTGGGAATGGAAATAGAAGAAATCAGCCCTCAACAACTTAACCGGTAGAAAAAGATTTTTTTGAAAAAATCCTAAGCCCCGGGGTCACAATTTCATAAAAAGTCTGACTTTTGGCAATTCACTGAAAAATTTTGCCAAAAGGTTCCAAATTCTCCCCTGAAAGGTTTGGCAGTCGAAACAGATGGCTTTTTATCACAGGACACGCAATCAGCCCTCGACAACTTAACCGGCAGAAAACGATTTTTTTGAAAAAATCCCTAAGCCCCGGGGTCACAATTTCATAAATAGTCTGACTTTCGGCAATTCATTAAAAAATGGTGCCAAACGGTTCCAAATGATCCCCAGAAAGGTTTGGCGGTTGAAACAGAAGGCTTTTTATCACAGGAAAAGAAATCAGCCCTCAACAACTTAACCGGCAGAAAAAGATTTTTTTGAAAAAATCCTAAGCCCCGGGGTCACAATTTCATAAAAAATCTGACTTTCGGCAATTCACTCAAAAATGGTGCCAGACGGTTGCAAATGATCCTCTGAAAGGTTTGGGAATGGAAATAGAAGAAATCAGCCCTCGGCAACGTAACCGGCATAAAAAGATTTTTTTGAAAAAATCCTAAGCCCCGGGGTCACAATTTCATAAAAAATCTGACTTTCGGCAATTCACTCAAAAATTGTGCCAAACGGTTCCAAATGCTCCCCTGAAAAGTTTGGCGATCGAAACAGATGGCTTTTTATCACAGGACACGAAATCAGCCCTCGACAACTTAACCGGCAGAAAAAGATTTTTTTGAAAAAATCCCTAAGCCCCGGGGTCACAATTTCATAAAAAGTCTGACTTTCGGTAATTCATTAAAAATGGTGCCAAATGGTTCCAAATGATCCCCGGAAAGGTTTGGGAATGGAAATAGAAGAAATCAGCCCTCGACAACTTAACCGGCAGAAAAAGTTTTTTTGAAAAAATCCCTAATCCCCGGGGTCACAAATTCATAAAAAATCTGACTTTCGGCAATTTACTCAAAAATGGTACCAAACGGTTGGAAATGCTCCCCTGAAAGGTTTGGCGGTTGAAACAGAAGGCTTTTTATCACAGGAAAAGAAATCAGCCCTCAACAACTTAACCGGCAGAAAAAGATTTTTTTGAAAAAATCCTAAGCCCCGGGGTCACAATTTCATAAAAAATCTGACTTTCGGCAATTCACTCAACAATGGTGCCAGACGGTTGCAAATGATCCTCTGAATGGTTTGGGAATGGAAATAGAAGAAATCAGCCCTCGACAACTTAACAGGCAGAAAAAGTGTTTTTTGAAAAAATCCCTAAGCCCCGGGATCACAATTTCATAAAAAGTCTGACTTTCGGCAATTCATTAAAAAATGGTGCCAAACGGTTCCAAATGATCCCCTGAAAGGTTTGGCGGTTGAAACAGAAGGCTTTTTATCACAGGACAAGAAATCAGCCCTCAACAACTTAACCGGTAGAAAAAGATTTTTTTGAAAAAATCCTAAGCCCCGGGGTCACAATTTCATAAAAAATCTGACTTTTGGCAATTCACTGAAAAATTGTGCCAAAAGGTTCCAAATTCTCCCCTGAAAGGTTTCGCGGTCGAAACAGATGGCTTTTTATCACAGGACACGAAATCAGCCATCGACAACTTAACCGGCAGAAAAAGATTTTTTTGTAAAAATCCCTAAGCCCCGGGGTCACAATTTCATAAAAAGCCTGACTTTCGGCAATTCATTAAAAAATGGTGCCAAACGGTTCCAAATGATCCCCGGAAAGGTTTGGGAATGGAAATAGAAGAAATCAGCCCTCAACAACTTAACCGGCAGAAAAAGGTTTTTTTGAAAAAATCCTAAGCTCCGGGGTGACAATTTCATAAAAAGTCTGACTTTCGGCAATTCATTAAAAAATGGTGCCAAACGGTTCCAAATGATCCCCGGAAAGGATTGGCGGTTGAAACAGAAGGCTTTTTATCACAGGAAAAGAAATCAGCCCTCAACAACTTAACCGGCAGAAAAAGATTTTTTTGAAAAAATCCTAAGCCCCGGGGTCACAATTTCATAAAAAATCTGACTTTCAGCAATTCACTCAAAAATTGTGCCAAAAGGTTCCAAATTCTCCCCTGAAAGGTTTGGCAGTCGAAACAGATGGCTTTTTATCACAGGACACGCAATCAGCCCTCGAAAACTTAACCGGCAGAAAACGATTTTTTTGAAAAAATCCCTAAGCCCCGGGGTCACAATTTCATAAAAAATCTGACTTTCGGCAATTCACTCAAAAATGGTGCCAGACGGTTGCAAATGATCCTCTGAAAGGTTTGGGAATGGAAATAGAAGAAATCAGCCCTCGGCAACGTAACCGGCATAAAAAGATTTTTTTGAAAAAATCCTAAGCCCCGGGGTCACAATTTCATAAAAAATCTGACTTTCGGCAATTCACTCAAAAATTGTGCCAAACGGTTCCAAATGCTCCCCTGAAAAGTTTGGCGGTCGAAACAGATGGCTTTTTATCACAGGACACGAAATCAGCCCTCGACAACTTAACCGGCAGAAAAAGATTTTTTTGAAAAAATCCCTAAGCCCCGGGGTCACAATTTCATAAAAAGTCTGACTTTCGGTAATTCATTAAAAATGGTGCCAAACGGTTCCAAATTCTCCCCTGAAAGGTTTGGCGGTTGAAACAGAAGGCTTTTTATCACAGGAAAAGAAATCAGCCCTCAACAACATAACCGGTAGAAACCCGGGGTCACAATTTCATAAAAAATCTGTCTTTCGGCAATTCACTCAAAAATGGTGCCAGACGGTTGCAAATGATCCTCTGAAAGGTTTGGGAATGGAAATAGATGAAATCAGCCCTCGACAACTTCACCGGCAGAAGAAGATTTCATCAAAATTCTGACTTTCGGCAATTCACTCAAAAATGGTGCCAAACGGTTGCAAATGCTCCCCTGAGAGTTTTGGCAGTGGAAACAGAAGGGTTTTCATCATAGGACAAGAAATCAGACCTCTACAACTTAACCGGCAGAAAAAGATTTTTTTGAAAAAATCCCTAAGCCCCGGGGTCACAATTTCATAAAAAGTCTGACTTTCGGCAATTCATTAAAAAATGGTGCCAAACGGTTCCAAATGATCCCCTGAAAGGTTTGGCGGTTGAAACAGAAGGCTTTTTATCACAGGACAAGAAATCAGCCCTCAACAACTTAACCGGTAGAAAAAGATTTTTTTGAAAAAATCCTAAGCCCCGGGGTCACAATTTCATAAAAAATCTGACTTTTGGCAATTCACTGAAAAATTGTGCCAAAAGGTTCCAAATTCTCCCCTGAAAGGTTTCGCGGTCGAAACAGATGGCTTTTTATCACAGGACACGAAATCAGCCATCGACAACTTAACCGGCAGAAAAAGATTTTTTTGTAAAAATCCCTAAGCCCCGGGGTCACAATTTCATAAAAAGCCTGACTTTCGGCAATTCATTAAAAAATGGTGCCAAACGGTTCCAAATGATCCCCGGAAAGGTTTGGGAATGGAAATAGAAGAAATCAGCCCTCAACAACTTAACCGGCAGAAAAAGGTTTTTTTGAAAAAATCCTAAGCCCCGGGGTCACAATTTCATAAAAAGTCTGACTTTCGGCAATTCATTAAAAAAATGGTGCCAAACGGTTCCAAATGATCCCCAGAAAGGTTTGGCGGTTGAAACAGAAGGCTTTTTATCACAGGAAAAGAAATCAGCCCTCAACAACTTAACCGGCAGAAAAAGATTTTTTTGAACAAATCCTAAGCCCCGGGGTCACAATTTCATAAAAAATCTGACTTTCAGCAATTCACTCAAAAATTTTGCCAAAAGGTTCCAAATTCTCCCCTGAAAGGTTTGGCAGTCGAAACAGATGGCTTTTTATCACAGGACACGCAATCAGCCCTCGACAACTTAACCGGCAGAAAACGATTTTTTTGAAAAAATCCCTAAGCCCCGGGGTCACAATTTCATAAAAAATCTGACTTTCGGCAATTCACTCAAAAATAGTGCCAGACGGTTGCAAATGATCCTCTGAAAGGTTTGGGAATGGAAATAGAAGAAATCAGCCCTCGGCAACTTAACCGGCAGAAAAAGTTTTTTTGAAAAAATCCCTAATCCCCGGGGTCACAAATTCATAAAAAATCTGACTTTCGGCAATTTACTCAAAAATGGTGCCAAACGGTTGGAAATGCTCCCCTGAAAGGTTTGGCGGTTGAAACAGAAGGCTTTTTATCAAAGGAAAAGAAATCAGCCCTCAACAACTTAACCGGCAGAAAAAGATTTTTTTGAAAAAATCCTAAGCCCCGGGGTCACAATTTCATAAAAAATCTGACTTTCGGCAATTCACTCAAAAATGGTGCCAGACGGTTTCAAATGATCCTCTGAATGGTTTGGGAATGGAAATAGAAGAAATCAGCCCTCGACAACTTAACAGGCAGAAAAAGATTTTTTTGAAAAAATCCCTAAGCCCCGGGGTCACAATTTCATAAAAAGTCTGACTTTCGGCAATTCATTAAAAAATGTTGCCAAACGGTTCCAAATGATCCCCGGATAGGTTTGGGAATGGAAATAGAAGAAACCAGTCCTTGACAACTTAACCGGCAGAAAAAGTTGTTTTGAAAAAATCCCTAATCCCCGGGGTCACAATTTCATAAAAAATCTGACTTTTGGCAATTCACTCAAAAATTGTGCCAAAAGGTTCAAAATTCTCCCCTGAAAGGTTTGGCGGTTCAAACAGATGGCTTTTTATCACAGGACACGCAATTAGCCCTCGACAACTTAACCGGCAGATAAAGATTTTTTTTTGAAAAAATCCCTAAGCCCCAGGGTCACAATTTCATAAAAAGTCTGACTTTCAGCAATTCATTAAAAAATGGTGCCAAACGGTTCCAAATAATCCCCGGATAGGTTTGGGAATGGAAATAGAAGAAACCAGTCCTTGACAACTTAACCGGCAGAAAAAGTTGTTTTGAAAAAATCCCTAATCCCCGGGGTCACAATTTCATAAAAAATCTGACTTTTGGCAATTCACTCAAAAATTGTGCCAAAAGGTTCAAAATTCTCCCCTGAAAGGTTTGGCGGTTGAAACAGAAGTCTTTTTATCACAGGAAAAGAAATCAGCCCTCAACAACATAACCGGTAGAAAAAGATTTTTTTGAAAAAATCCTAAGCCCTGGGGTCACAATTTCATAAAAAATCTGACTTTCGGCAATTCACTCAAAAATGGTGCCAGACGGTTGCAAATGATCCTCTGAAAGGTTTGGGAATGGAAATAGAAGAAATCAGCCCTCGACAACTTAACCGGCAGAAAAAGTTTGTTTGAAAAAATCCTAAGCCCTGGGGTCACAAATTCATAAAAAATCTGACTTTCGGCAATTTACTCAAAAATGGTGCCAAACGGTTCCAAATGATCCCCTGAAAGGTTTGGAGGTTGAAACACAAGGCTTTTTATCACAGGAAAAGAAATCAGCCCTCACCAACTTAACAGGCAGAAAAATTTTTTTTTGAAAAGATCCTAAGCCCCGGGGTCACAATTTCATAAAAAATCTGACTTTTGGCAATTCACTGAAAAATTGTGCCAAAAGGTTCCAAATTCTCCCTTGAAAGGTTTCGCGGTCGAAACTGATGGCTTTTTATCACAGGACACGAAATCAGCCATCGACAACTTAACCGGCAGAAAAAGATTTTTTTGTAAAGATCCCTAAGCCCCGGGGTCACAATTTCATAAAAAGTCTGACTTTCGGCAATTCATTAATAAATGGTGCCAAACGGTTCCAAATGATCCCCTGAAAGGTTTGGGAATGGAAATAGAAGAAATCAGCCCTCAACAACTTAACCGGCAGAAAAAGATTTTTTTGAAAAAATCCCTAAGCCCCTGGTCACAAATTCATAAAAAATCTGACTTTCGGCAATTTACTCAAAAATGGTGCCAAACGATTGCAAATGCTCCCCTGAAAGGTTTGGCGGTTGAAACAGAAGGCTTTTTATCACAGGAAAAGAAATCACCCCTCAACAACTTAACCGGCAGAAAAAGATTTTTTTGAAAAAATCCTAAGCCCCGGGGTCACAATTTCATAAAAAATCTGACTTTTGGCAATTCACTCAAAAATTGTGCCAAAAGGTTCCAAATTCTCCCCTGAAAGGTTTGGCGGTTGAAACAGAAGACTTTTTATCACAGGAAAAGAAATCAGCCCTCAACAACATAACCGGTAGAAAAAGATTTTTTTGAAAAAATCCTAAGCCCCGGGGTCACAATTTCATAAAAAATCTGACTTTCGGCAATTCACTAAAAAATGGTGCCAGACGGTTGCAAATGCTCCCCTGAGAGTTTTGGCAGTGGAAACAGAAGGGTTTTCATCATAGGACAAGAAATCAGACCTCGACAACTTAACCGGCAGAAAAAGATTTTTTTGAAAAAATCCCTAAGCCCCGGGGTCACAATTTCATAAAAAGTCTGACTTTCGGCAATTCATTAAAAAATGGTGCCAAACGGTTCCAAATGATCCCCTGAAAGGTTTGGCGGTTGAAACAGAAGGCTTTTTATCACAGGACAAGAAATCAGCCCTCAACAACTTAACCGATAGAAAAAGATTTTTTTCAAAAATCCTAAGCCCCGGGGTCACAATTTCATAAAAAATCTGACTTTTGGCAATTCACTGAAAAATTGTGCCAAAAGGTTCCAAATTCTCCCCTGAAAGGTTTCGCGGTCGAAACAGATGGCTTTTTATCACAGGACACGAAATCAGCCATCGACAACTTAACCGGCAGAAAAAGATTTTTTTGTAAAAATCCCTAAGCCCCGGGGTCACAATTTCATAAAAAGCCTGACTTTCGGCAATTCATTAAAAAATGGTGCCAAACGGTTCCAAATGATCCCCGGAAAGGTTTGGGAATGGAAATAGAAGAAATCAGCCCTCAACAACTTAACCGGCAGAAAAAGGTTTTTTTGAAAAAATCCTAAGCCCCGGGGTCACAATTTCATAAAAAGTCTGACTTTCGGCAATTCATTAAAAAATGGTGCCAAACGGTTCCAAATGATCCCCGGAAAGGTTTGGCGGTTGAAACAGAAGGCTTTTTATCACAGGAAAAGAAATCAGCCCTCAACAACTTAACCGGCAGAAAAAGATTTTTTTGAAAAAATCCTAAGCCCCGGGGTCACAATTTCATAAAAAATCTGACTTTCAGCAATTCACTCAAAAATTTTGCCGAAAGGTTCCAAATTCTCCCCTGAAAGGTTTGGCAGTCGAAACAGATGGCTTTTTATCACAGGACACGCAATCAGCCCTCGACAACTTAACCGGCAGAAAAAGATTTTTTTGAAAAAATGCTAAGCCCCGGCCGGGGTCACAATTTCATTAAAAATCTGACTTTCGGCAATTCACTCAAAAATTGTGCCAAAAGCTTCCAAATGCTCCCCTGAAAAGTTTGGCGGTCGAAAGAGATGGCTTTTTATCACAGGACACGAAATCAGCCCTCGACAACTTAACCGGCAGAAAAAGATTTTTTTGAAAAAATCCCTAAGCCCCGGGGTCACAATTTCATAAAAAGTCTGACTTTCGGTAATTCATTAAAAATGGTGCCAAACGGTTCCAAATGATCCCCAGAAAGGTTTGGGAATGGAAATAGAAGAAATCAGCCCTCGACAACTTAACCGGCAGAAAAAGATTTTTTTGAAAAAATCCCTAATCCCCGGGGTCACAAATTCATAAAAAATCTGACTTTCGGCAATTTACTCAAAAATGGTGACAAACGGTTGGAAATGCTCCCCTGAAAGGTTTGGCGGTTGAAACAGAAGGCTTTTTATCACAGGAAAAGAAATCAGCCCTCAACAACTTAACCGGCAGAAAAAGATTTTTTTGAAAAAATCCTAAGCCCCGGGGTCACAATTTCATAAAAAATCTGACTTTCGGCAATTCACTCAAAAATGGTGCCAGACGGTTGCAAATGATCCTCTGAATGGTTTGGGAATGGAAATAGAAGAAATCAGACCTCGACAACTTAACCGGCAGAAAAAGATTTTTTTGAAAAAATCCCTAAGCCCCGGGGTCACAATTTCATAAAAAGTCTGACTTTCGGCAATTCATTAAAAAATGGTGCCAAACGGTTCCAAATGATCCCCTGAAAGGTTTGGCGGTTGAAACAGAAGGCTTTTTATCACAGGACAAGAAATCAGCCCTCAACAACTTAACCGGTAGAAAAAGATTTTTTTGAAAAAATCCTAAGCCCCGGGGTCACAATTTCATAAAAAATCTGACTTTCAGCAATTCACTCAAAAATTGTGCCAAAAGGTTCCAAATTCTCCCCTGAAAGGTTTCGCGGTCGAAACAGATGGCTTTTTATCACAGGACACGAAATCAGCCATCGACAACTTAACCGGCAGAAAAAGATTTTTTTGTAAAAATCCCTAAGCCCCGGGGTCACAATTTCATAAAAAGCCTGACTTTCGGCAATTCATTAAAAAATGGTGCCAAACGGTTCCAAATGATCCCCGGAAAGGTTTGGGAATGGAAATAGAAGAAATCAGCCCTCAACAACTTAACCGGCAGAAAAAGGTTTTTTTGAAAAAATCCTAAGCCCCGGGGTCACAATTTCATAAAAAATCTGACTTTCGGCAATTCACTCAAAAATGGTGCCAGACGGTTGCAAATGATCCTCTGAAAGGTTTGGGAATGGAAATAGAAGAAATCAGCCCTCGGCAACGTAACCGGCATAAAAAGATTTTTTTGAAAAAATCCTAAGCCCCGGGGTCACAATTTCATAAAAAATCTGACTTTCGGCAATTCACTCAAAAATTGTGCCAGACGGTTGCAAATGATCCTCTGAATGGTTTGGGAATGGAAATAGAAGAAATCAGCCCTCGACAACTTAACACGCAGAAAAAGATTTTTTTGAAAAAATCCCTAATCCCCGGGGTCGCAAATTCATAAAAAATCTGACTTTCGGCAATTTACTCAAAAATGGTGCCAAACAGTTACAAATGCTCCCCTGAAAGGTTTGGCGGTTGAAACAGAAAGCTTTTTATCACAGGAAAAGAAATCAGCCCTCAACAACTTAACCGGCAGAAAAAGATTTCTTTGAAAAAATCCTAAGCCCCGGGGTCACAATTTCATAAAAAATCTGACTTTCGGCAATTCACTCAAAAATTGTGCCAAAAATTCCAAATTCTCCCCTGAAAGGTTTGGCGGTTGAAACAGAAGGCTTTTTATCACAGGAAAAGAAATCAGCCCTCAACAACATAACCGGTAGAAACCCGGGGTCACAATTTCATAAAAAATCTGACTTTCGGCAATTCACTCAAAAATGGTGCCAGACGGTTGCAAATGATCCTCTGAAAGGTTTGGGAATGGAAATAGATGAAATCAGCCCTCGACAACTTCACCGGCAGAAGAAGATTTCATCAAAATTCTGACTTTCGGCAATTCACTCAAAAATGGTGCCAAATGGTTGCAAATGCTCCCCTGAGAGTTTTGGCAGTGGAAACAGAAGGGTTTTCATCACAGGACACGAAATCAGCCCTCGACAACTTAACCGGCAGAAAAAGATTTTTTTGAAAAAATCCCTAAACCCCGGGGTCACAATTTCATAAAAAGTCTGACTTTCGGCAATTCATTAAAAAATGGTGCCAAACGGTTCCAAATGATCCCCGGAAAGGTTTGGCGGTTGAAACAGAAGGCTTTTTATCACAGGACAAGAAATCAGCCCTCAACAACTTAACCGGCAGAAAAAGATTTTTTTGAAAAAAATCCTAAACCCCGGGGTAACAATTTCATAAAAAAACTGACTTTCGGCAATTCACTCAAAAATGGTGCCAGACGGTTGCAAATGATCCTCTGAATGGTTTGTGAATGGAAATAGAAGAAATAAGCCCTCGACAACTTAACAGGCAGAAAAAGATTTTTTTGAAAAAATCCTAAGCCCCGGGGTCACAATTTCATAAAAAATCTGACTTTCGGCAATTCACTCAAAAATTGTGCCAAAAGGTTCCAAATTCTACCCTGAAAGGTTTGGCGGTCGAAACAGATGGCTTTTTATCACAGGACAGGAAATCAGCCCTCGACAACTTAACCGGCAGATAATGATTTTTTTGAAAAAAATCCCTAAGCCCCGGGGTCACAATTTCATAAAAAGTCTGACTTTCAGCAATTCATTAAAAAATGGTGCCAAACGGTTCCAAATGATCCCCGGAAAGGTTTGGGAATGGAAATAGAAGAAATCAGCCCTCGACAACTTAACCGGCAGAAAAAGTTGTTTTGAAAAAATCCCTAATCCCCGGGGTCACAAATTCATAAAAAATCTGACTTTCGGCAATTTACTCAAAAATGCTGCCAAACGGTTGCAAATGCTCCCCTGCAAGGTTTGGCGGTTGAAACAGAAGGCTTTTTATCACAGGAAAAGAAATCAGCCCTCAACAACTTAACCGGCAGAAAAAGATTTCTTTGAAAAAATCCTAAGCCCCGGGGTCACAATTTCATAAAAAATCTGACTTTTGGCAATTCACTCAAAAATTGTGCCAAAAGGTTCCAAATTCTCCCCTGAAAGGTTTGGCGGTTGAAACAGAAGTCTTTTTATCACAGGAAAAGAAATCAGCCCTCAACAACATAACCGGTAGAAAAAGATTTTTTTGAAAAAATCCTAAGCCCCGGGGTCACAATTTCATAAAAAATCTGACTTTCGGCAATTCACTCAAAAATGGTGCCAGACGGTTGCAAATGATCCTCTGAAAGGTTTGGGAATGGAAATAGAAGAAATCAGCCCTTGACAACTTAACCAGCAGAAAAAGATTTTTTTGAAAAAATCCCTAAGCCCCGGGGTCACAAATTCATAAAAAATCTGACTTTCGGCAATTTACTCAAAAATGCTGCCAAACGGTTGCAAATGCTCCCCTGAAAGGTTTGGCGGTTGAAACAGAAGGCTTTTTATCACAGGAAAAGAAATCAGCCCTCAACAACTTAACCGGCAGAAAAAGATTTTTTTGAAAAAATCCTAAGCCCCGGTGTCACAATTTCATAAAAAATCTGACTTTTGGCAATTCACTCAAAAATTGTGCCAAAAGGTTTCAAATTCTCCCCTGAAAGGTTTGGCGGTTGAAACAGAAGTCTTTTTATCACAGGAAAAGAAATCAGCCCTCAACAACATAACCGGTAGAAAAAGATTTTTTTGAAAAAATCCTAAGCCCCGGGGTCACAATTTCATAAAAAATCTGACTTTCGGCAATTCACTCAAAAATGGTGCCAGACGGTTGCAAATGATCCTCTGAAAGGTTTGGGAATGGAAATAGAAGAAATCAGCCCTTGACAACTTAACCAGCAGAAAAAGATTTTTTTGAAAAAATCCCTAAGCCCCGGGGTCACAAATTCATAAAAAATCTGACTTCCGGCCATTCACTAAAAAATGGTGCCAAACGGTTGCAAATTCTCCCCTGAAACGTTTGGCGGTTGAAACACAAGGCTTTTTATCACAGGAAAAGAAATCAGCCCTCACCAACTTAACAGGCAGAAAAATTTTTTTTTGAAAAGATCCTAAGCCCCGGGGTCACAATTTCATAAAAAATCTAACTTTTGGCAATTCACTGAAAAATTGTGCCAAAAGGTTCCAAATTCTCCCCTGAAAGGTTTCGCGGTCGAAACAGATGGCTTTTTATCACACGACACGAAATCAGCCATCGACAACTTAACCGGCAGAAAAAGATTTTTTTGTAAAAATCCCTAAGCCCCGGGGTCACAATTTCATAAAAAGTCTGACTTTCGGCAATTCATTAAAAAATGGTGCCAAACGGTTCCAAATGATCCCCGGAAAGGTTTCGGAATGGAAATAGAAGAAATCAGCCCTCAACAACTTAACCGGCAGAAAAAGGTTTTTTTCGAAAAAAACCTAACCCCCGGGGTCAAAATTTCATAAAAAGTCTGACTTCCGGCAATTAATTAAAAAATGGTGCCAAACGGTTCCAAATGATCACCGGAAAGGTTTGGCGGTTGAAACAGAAGGCTTTTTATCACAGGAAAAGAAATCAGCCCTCAACAACTTAACCGGCAGAAAAAGATTTTTTTGAAAAAATCCTAAGCCCCGGGGTCACAATTTCATAAAAAATCTGACTTTTGGCAATTCACTCAAAAATTGTGCCAAAAGGTTCCAAATTCTCCCCTGAAAGGTTTGGCAGTCGAAACAGATGGCTTTTTATCACAGGACACGCAATTAGCCCTCGACAACTTAACCGGCAGAAAAAGATTTTTTTGAAAAAATCCCTAAGCCCCGGGGGCACAATTTCATAAAAAGTCTGACTTTCGGCAATTCACTCAAAAATGGTGCCAAACGGTTGCAAATGCTCCCCTGAGAGTTTTGGCAGTGGAAACAGAAGGGTTTTCATCATAGGACAAGAAATCAGACCTCGACAACTTAACCGGCAGAAAAAGATTTTTTTGAAAAAATCCCTAAGCCCCGGGGTCACAATTTCATAAAAAGTCTGACTTTCGGCAATTCATTAAAAAATGGTGCCAAACGGTTCCAAATGATCCCCGGAAAGGTTTGGCGGTCGAAACAGAAGGCTTTTTATCACAGGACACGAAATCAGCCCTCGACAACTTAACCGACAGATAAATTTTTTTTTGAAAAAATCCCTAAGCCCCGGGGTCACAATTTCATAAAAAGTCTGACTTTCAGCAATTCATTAAAAAGTGGTGCCAAACGGTTCCAAATGATCCCCGGAAAGGTTTGGGAATGGAAATAGAAGAAATCAGTCCTCGACAACTTAACGGGCAGAAAAAGTTTTTTTGAAAAAATCCCTAAACCCCGGGGTCACAAATTCATAAAAAATCTGACTTTCGGCAATTCACTCAAAAATTGTGCCAAAAGGTTCCAAATGATCCCCGGAAAGGTTTGGCGGTTGAAAGAGAAGGCTTTTTATCACAGGACAAGAAATCAGCCCTCAACAACATAACCGGTAGAAAAAGATTTTTTTGAAAAAATCCTAAGCCCCGGGGTCACAATTTCATAAAAAATCTGACTTTCGGCAATTCACTCAAAAATGCTGCCAGACGGTTGCAAATGATCCTCTGAAAGGTTTGGGAATGGAAATAGAAGAAATCAGCCCTCGGCAACGTAACCGGCAGAAAAAGATTTTTTGAAAAAATCCTAAGCCCCGGGGTCACAATTTCATAAAAAATCTGACTTTCGGCAATTCACTCAAAAATTGTGCCAAAAATTCCAAATTCTCCCCTGAAAGGTTTGGCGGTTGAAACAGATGGCTTTTTATCACAGGAAAAGAAAAAAGCCCTCACCAACTTAACAGGCAGAAAAAGATTTTTTTGAAAAAATCCTAAGCACCGGGGTCACAATTTCATAAAAAATCTGACTTTCGGCAATTCACTCAAAAATTGTGCCAAAAATTCCAAATTCTCCCCTGAAAGGTTTGGCGGTCGAAACAGATGGCTTTTTATCACAGGACACGAAATCAGCCCTCGACAACTGAACCGGCAGAAAAAGATTTTTTTGAAAAAATCCCTAAGCCCCGGGGTCACAATTTCATAAAAAGTCTGACTTTCAGCAATTCATTAAAAAATGGTGCCAAACGGTTCCAAACGATCCCCGGAAAGGTTTGGGAATGGAAATAAAAGAAATCAGCCCTCGACAACTTAACCGGCAGAAAAAGGTTTTTTGAAAAAATCCCTAATCCCCGGGGTCACAAATTCATAAAAAATCTGACTTTCGGCAATTCATTAAAAAAATGGTGCCAAACGGTTCCAAATGATCCCCTGAAAGGTTTCGCAGTTGAAACAGAAGGCTTTTTATCACAGGACACGAAATCAGCCCTCGACAACTTAACCGGCAGATAAAGATTTTTTTGAAAAAATCCCTAAGCCCCGGGGTCACAATTTCATAAAAAGTCTGACTTTCAGCAATTCATTAAAAAATGGTGCCAAACGTTTCCAAATGATCCCCGGAAAGGTTTGGGAATGGAAATAGAAGAAATCAGCCCTCGACAACTTAACCGGCAGAAAAAGTTGTTTTGAAAAAATCCCTAATCCCCGGGGTCACAATTTCATAAAAAATCTGACTTTTGGCAATTCACTCAAAAATTGTGCCAAAAGGTTCCAAATTCTCCCCTGAAAGGTTTGGCGGTTGAAACAGAAGGCTTTTTATCACAGGAGAAGAAATCAGCCCTCAACAACATAACCGGTAGAAAAAGATTTTTTTGAAAAAATCCTAAGCCCCGGGGTCACAATTTCATAAAAAATCTGACTTTCGGCAATTCACTCAAAAATGGTGCCCGACGGTTGCAAATGATCCCCGGAAAGGTTTGGGAATGGAAATAGAAGAAATCAGCCCTCGGCAACGTAACCGGCAGAAAAATATTTTTTTGAAAAAATCCTAAGCCCCGGGGTCACAATTTCATAAAAAATCTGACTTTCGGCAATTCACTCAAAAATTGTGCCAAAAATTCCAAATTCTCCCCTGAAAGGTTTGGCGGTCGAAACAGATGGCTTTTTATCACAGGACACGCAATCAGCCCTCGACAACTTAACCGGCAGAACAAGATTTTTTTGAAAAAATCCCTAAGCCCCGGGGTCACAATTTCATAAAAAGTCTGACTTTCGGCAATTCATTAAAAAATGGTGCCAAACCGTTCCAAATGATCCCCGGAAAGGTTTGGGAATGGAAGTAGAAGAAATCAGCCCTCGACAACTTAACCGGCAGAAAAAGGTTTTTTGAAAAAATCCCTAATCCCCGGGGTCTCAAATTCATAAAAAATCTGACTTTCGGCAATTCATTAAAAAAATGGTGCCAAACGGTTCCAAATGATCCCCTGAAAGGTTTCGCAGTTGAAACAGAAGGCTTTTTATCACAGGACACGAAATCAGCCCTCGACAACTTAACCGGCAGATAAAGATTTTTTTGAAAAAATCCCTAAGCCCCGGGGTCACAATTTCATAAAAAGTCTGACTTTCAGCAATTCATTAAAAAATGGTACCAAACGGTTCCAAATGATCCCCTTAAAGGTTTGGGAATGGAAATAGAAGAAATCAGCCCTCGACAACTTAACCGGCAGAAAAAGTTGTTTTGAAAAAATCCCTAATCCCCGGGGTCACAATTTCATAAAAAATCGGACTTTTGGCAATTCACTCAAAAATTGTGCCAAAAGGTTCCAAATTCTCCCCTGAAAGGTTTGGCGGTTGAAACAGAAGTCTTTTTATCACAGGAAAAGAAATCAGCCCTCAACAACATAACCTGTAGAAAAAGATTTTTTTGAAAAAATCCTAAGCCCCGGGGTCACAATTTCATAAAAAATCTGACTTTCGGCAATTTACTCAAAAATGGTGCCAAATGGTTGCAAATGCTCCCCTGAAAGGTTTGGCGGTTGAAACAGAAGGCTTTTTATCACAGGAAAAGAAATCAGCCCTCAACAACTTAACCGGCAGAAAAAGATTTTTTTGAAAAAATCCTAAGCCCCGGGGTCACAATTTCTTAAAAATCTGACTTTTGGCAATTCACTCAAAAATTGTGCCAAAAGGTTCAAAATTCTCCCCTGAAAGGTTTGGCGGTTGACACAGAAGGCCTTTTATCACAGGAAAAGAAATCAGCCCTCAACAACATAACCGTTAGAAAAAGATTTTTTTGAAAAAATCCTAAGCCCCGGGGTCACAATTTCATAAAAAATCTGACTTTCGGCAATTCACTCAAAAATGGTGCCAGACGGTTGCAAATGATCCTCTGAAAGGTTTGGGAATGGAAATAGAAGAAATCAGCCCTCAACAACTTCACCGGCAGAAGAAGATTTCATCTAAAATCTGACTTTCGGCAATTCACTCAAAAATGGTGCCAAACGGTTGCAAATGCTCCCCTGAGAGTTTTGGCAGTGGAAACATAAGGGTTTTCATCATAGGACAAGAAATCAGACCTCGACAACTTAACCGGCAGAAAAAGATTTTTTTGAAAAAATCGCAAAGCCCCGGGGTCACAATTTCATAAAAAATCTGCCTTTCGGCAATTCACTCAAAAAGAAAGCCAAACGGTTGCAAATGCTTCCCTGAGAGTTTTGGCAGTGGAAACAGAAGGGTTTTCATCAGAATAAATCAGACCTCGACAACTTAACCGGCAGAAAAAGATTTGAACGGACCTGTGAACGGACTGCTTACCTACATAGACTGCTTGGATAAATACGACAGTATTTCGAATGAATTTATACAAAATGTAGTTGACTAATTTATATTAGGGCGCGGTCACAATTTCAGCAAAAATCTGATGTTCTGCAATTCACTCACAAATGGTGCCAAACTCTTGCAAATGCTTGCCTGAGAGGTTTTTCAGTCAAAACAGAAGGCTTTTTATCACAGGACAAGAAATCAGCCCTCCACAACTTAACCGGGAGAATTTTTTTAAAAAAATAATAATCGCTAAGCCCCGGGGTCACAATTTCATCAAAAATCTGACTTTCGGCAATTCACTCAAAAAAAGTGCCAAACGGTTGCAAATGCTTCCCTGAGAGTTTTGGCAGTGGAAACAGAAGGGTTTTCATCAGAAGAAATCAGACCTCGACAACTTAACTGGCAGAAAAAGATTTTTTTGAAAATATCGCAAAGCCCCGGGGTCACAATTTCATTAAAAATCTGACTTTCGGCAATTCACTCAAAAATGGTGCCAAACGGTTGCAAATGCTCCCCTGAAAGGTTTGGCGGTCAAAACAGAAGGCTTTTTATCACAGGACAAGAAATCAGCCCTCGACAATTTAAGCGGCAGAAAAAGATTTTTTTGAAATATCGCAAAGCAACTAGGAGTAAACTAGGAGTAAACTAGGAGTAAACTAGGAGTAAACTAGGTGTAAACTAGGAGTAAACCAGGAGTAAACCAGGAGTAAACTAGGAGTAAACCAGGAGTAAACTAGGAGTAAACTAGGTGTAAACTAGGGGTAAACCAGGAGTAAACTAGGTGTAAACTAGGAGTAAAGTTGGTGTAAACTAGGTGTAAACTAGGTGTACAGACGTGTTTCTCTGTACTGGTGAAAGACAGGAATAAAGACATGTAAATATATTTCTGTCTGTCTCTTTCCCCCTCCCTGGGAGAGGAGGGGGAGGAATGGTGTGTTCTTCTTTCACGCTGGGAAGAATCGCCGAGGGAGACCTCCCTTGATCCTGCCGGGAGTCGCTGGCAGGGGAGGTCAATAAGGATTCAAGCCGGGCACCTGGAGGGTGGCCAAATTCCTCTGGACTAAGAGCTGGGACTGGCTCTGGTGGCTTGAATTCCGACAGTGTAAACTAGGTGTAAACTAGGAGTAAAGTTGGTGTAAACTAGCCAATCACATGCAGCCCATTGTGTAAATAATGTATATAAAGCAGATACTTTGAGGGAACATCCATTCCTCCTCACCACTATGAGCTGAATAAAGAGCATGAAATCCACTAGCAACTAGCAGTAAACTAGGTGTAAACTAGGTGTAAACTAGGAGTAAAGTAGGAGTAAAGTAGGAGTAAAGTAGGTGTAAAGTAGGTGTAAAGTAGGTGCAAAGTAGGAGTAAATTGGATGTAAACTAGGAGTAAAGTGGGTGTAAACTAGGAGTAAAGTTTGTGTAAACTAGGTGTAAACAAGGCATAAACTAGGAGTAAGGCAGGAGTAAATTAGCCAATCAAATGCAGCCCATTGTGTAAATAATGTATATAAAGCAGATATCCATTCCTCCTCAGCACTATGAGCTGAATAAAGAGCATGAAATCCACTCTCGACTCAGAGTATATTTCATTCTCAAACCCCCCAACACTTCTCTGATGAAAAAAGGGATGTCCTATTCAACAATAAATAAATAATAATAATAGTTTTATTATTTATACCCCACCCATCTGACTGGGTCGTGCCAGCCACGCTCAGCAGCTTGCAGGATAAAATAATATACAATAAAACATCCAACCTTTTCTAACTATATACCTACTATATGGAAGTTAACAACTGGACAACAGAAATGGATTGTACACACTCTAATGGTAGCTGAGAGGCTGATATTGATAAACTGGAAGAGCAAAGACCCCGGGGCTTTGCGATTTTTTCAAAAAAATCTTTTCTGCCGGTTAAGTTGTTGAGGTCTGATTTCTTGTCCTATGATGAAAACCCTTCTGTTTCCACTGCCAAAACTGCACCGGCAGAAGATTTCATCAAAAATCTGACTTTCGGCAATTCACTCAAAAATGGTGCCAAACGGTTGCAAATGCTCCCCTGAGAGTTTTGGCAGTGGAAACAGAAGGGTTTTCATCATAGGACAAGAAATCAGACCTTGACAAGTTAACCGGCAGAAAAAGATTTTTTTGAAAAAATCGCAAAGCCCCGGGGTCACAATTTCATTAAAAATCTGACTGTTGGCAGTTCACTCAAAAATGGTGCCAAACGGTTGCAAATGCTCCCCTGAAAGGTTTGGCGGTCAAAACAGAAGGCTTTTTACCACAGGACAAGAAATCAGCCCTCGACAACTTAACCGGCAGAAAAAGATTTTTTTGAAAAAATCGCTAATGCTCCCCTGAGAGCTTGTGCATCGCCTGTTCACCGTCCCTCAGACCATGTGGTGTAAGAAAAAAATGAACAAATTCCTATGCCCCACAAGTAACCCACAGATGCATTTTAAATAAAAGCACACATAAAGTAGGAGTAAACTAGGTGGAAACTAGGTGGAAACTAGGAGTAAAGTAGGTGGAAAGTAGGAGTAAACTACGTGTAAAGTAGGAGTAAACTAGGTGTAAAGTAGCTGTAAACATCCCCTGAGAGGTTTGGCGTTCGAAACAGAGGCTTTTTATCACAGGAAAAGAAATCAGCCCTCGACAACTTCACCGGCAGAAGAAGATTTCATCAAAAATCTGACTTTCGGCAATTCACTCAAAAATGGTGCCAAACGGTTGCAAATGCTCCCCTGAAAGGTTTGGCGGTCGAAACAGAAGGCTTTTTATCAGAGCAAAAGAAATCAGCCCTCGACAACTTAACCGGCAGAAAAAGATTTTTTTGAAAAAATCGCTAATGCTCCTCTGAGAGCTTGTGCATCGCCTGTTCAACGTCCCTCAGACCATGTGGTGTAAGAAAAAAATGAACAAATTCCTATGCCCCACAAGTAACCCACAGATGCATTTTAAATAAAAGCACACATAAAGTAGGAGTAAACTAGGTGGAAACTAGGTGTAAACTAGGAGTAAAGTGGGTGGAAAGTAGGAGTAAACTACGTGTAAAGTAGGAGTAAACTAGGTGTAAAGCAGCTGTAAACCTCCCCTGAGAGGTTTGGCGTTCGAAACAGAGGCTTTTTATCACAGGAAAAGAAATCAGCCCTCGACAACTTAACCGGCAGAAAAAGATTTTTTTGAAATCTCGCAAAGCAACTAGGAGTAAACTAGGTGTAAACTAGGAGTAAACTAGGAGTAAACTAGGTTTAAACTAGGAGTAAACGAGGTGTAAACTAGGAATAAACCAGGAGTAAACTAGGAGTAAACTAGGAGTAAACCAGGAGTAAACCAGGAGTAAACTAGGTGTAAACTAGGAGTAAACCAGGAGTAAACTAGGTGTAAACTAGGAGTAAACCAGGAGTAAACTAGGTGTAAACTAGGAGTAAACTAGGAGTAAAGTTGGTGTAAACTAGGTGTAAACTAGGAGTAAAGTTGGTGTAAACTAGCCAATCACATGCAGCCCATTGTGTAAATAATGTATATAAAGCAGATACTTTGAGGGAACATCCATTCCTCCTCACCACTATGAGCTGAATAAAGAGCATGAAATCCACTCTCGACTCAGAGTATATTTAATTCTCAAACCCTCCAACACTTCTCTGATGAAAAAAGGGATGTCCTATTCAATAATAAATAAATAATAATAATAGTTTTATTATTTATACCCCACCCATCTGACTGGGTCGCGCCAGCCACGCTCAGCAGCTTGCAGGATAAAATAATATACAATAAAACATCAAACCTTTTTTAACTATATACCTACTATATGGAAGTTAACAACTGGACAACAGAAATGGATTGTACACACTCTAATGGTAGCTGAGAGGCTGATATTGATAAACTGGAAGAGCAAAGACCCCGGGGCTTTGCGATTTTTTCAAAAAAATCTTTTCTGCCAGTTAAGTTGTTGAGGTCTGATTTCTTGTTGAGGTCTGATTTCAATTCACTCAAAAATGGTGCCAAACGGTTGCAAATGCTCCCCTGAGAGTTTTGGCAGTGGAAACAGAAGGGTTTTCATCATAGGACAAGAAATCAGACCTTGACAAGTTAACCGACAGAAAAAGATTTTTTTGAAAAAATCCCTAAGCCCCGGGGTCACAATTTCATTAAAAATCTGACTGTTGGCAATTCACTCAAAAATGGTGCCAAACGGTTGCAAATGCTCCCCTGAAAGGTTTGGCGGTCAAAACAGAAGGCTTTTTATCACAGGACAAGAAAGCAGCCCTCGACAACTTAACCGGCAGAAAAAGATTTTTTTGAAAAAATCCTAAGCCCCGGGGTCACAATTTCATAAAAAATCTGACTTTCGGCAATTCACTCAAAAATTGTGCCAAAAATTCCAAATGCTCCCCTGAAAGGTTTGGCGGTCGAAACAGATGGCTTTTTATCACAGGACACGCAATCAGCCCTCGACAACTTAACCGGCAGAACAAGATTTTTTTGAAAAAATCCCTAAGCCCCGGGGTCACAATTTCATAAAAAGTCTGACTTTCGGCAATTCATTAAAAAATGGTGCCAAACCGTTCCAAATGATCCCCGGAAAGGTTTGGGAATGGAAGTAGAAGAAATCAGCCCTCGACAACTTAACCGGCAGAAAAAGGTTTTTTGAAAAAATCCCTAATCCCCGGGGTCTCAAATTCATAAAAAATCTGACTTTCGGCAATTCATTAAAAAAATGGTGCCAAACGGTTCCAAATGATCCCCTGAAAGGTTTCGCAGTTGAAACAGAAGGCTTTTTATCACAGGACACGAAATCAGCCCTCGACAACTTAACCGGCAGATAAAGATTTTTTTGAAAAAATCCCTAAGCCCCGGGGTCACAATTTCATAAAAAGTCTGACTTTCAGGAATTCATTAAAAAATGGTACCAAACGGTTCCAAATGATCCCCTTAAAGGTTTGGGAATGGAAATAGAAGAAATCAGCCCTCGACAACTTAACCGGCAGAAAAAGTTGTTTTGAAAAAATCCCTAATCCCCGGGGTCACAATTTCATAAAAAATCTGACTTTTGGCAATTCACTCAAAAATTGTGCCAAAAGGTTCCAAATTCTCCCCTGAAAGGTTTGGCGGTTGAAACAGAAGTCTTTTTATCACAGGAAAAGAAATCAGCCCTCAACAACATAACCTGTAGAAAAAGATTTTTTTGAAAAAATCCTAAGCCCCGGGGTCACAATTTCATAAAAAATCTGACTTGCGGCAATTCACTCAAAAATGGTGCCCGACGGTTGCAAATGATCCCCGGAAAGGTTTGGGAATGGAAATAGAAGAAATCAGCCCTCGGCAACGTAACCGGCAGAAAAATATTTTTTTGAAAAAATCCTAAGCCCCGGGGTCACAATTTCATAAAAAATCTGACTTTCGGCAATTTACTCAAAAATGGTGCCAAATGGTTGCAAATGCTCCCCTGAAAGGTTTGGCGGTTGAAACAGAAGGCTTTTTATCACAGGAAAAGAAATCAGCCCTCAACAACTTAACCGGCAGAAAAAGATTTTTTTGAAAAAATCCTAAGCCCCGGGGTCACAATTTCATAAAAAATCTGACTTTTGGCAATTCACTCAAAAATTGTGCCAAAAGGTTCAAAATTCTCCCCTGAAAGGTTTGGCGGTTGACACAGAAGGCCTTTTATCACAGGAAAAGAAATCAGCCCTCAACAACATAACCGTTAGAAAAAGATTTTTTTGAAAAAATCCTAAGCCCCGGGGTCACAATTTCATAAAAAATCTGACTTTCGGCAATTCACTCAAAAATGGTGCCAGACGGTTGCAAATGATCCTCTGAAAGGTTTGGGAATGGAAATAGAAGAAATCAGCCCTCAACAACTTCACCGGCAGAAGAAGATTTCATCTAAAATCTGACTTTCGGCAATTCACTCAAAAATGGTGCCAAACGGTTGCAAATGCTCCCCTGAGAGTTTTGGCAGTGGAAACATAAGGGTTTTCATCATAGGACAAGAAATCAGACCTCGACAACTTAACCGGCAGAAAAAGATTTTTTTGAAAAAATCGCAAAGCCCCGGGGTCACAATTTCATAAAAAATCTGCCTTTCGGCAATTCACTCAAAAAGAAAGCCAAACGGTTGCAAATGCTTCCCTGAGAGTTTTGGCAGTGGAAACAGAAGGGTTTTCATCAGAATAAATCAGACCTCGACAACTTAACCGGCAGAAAAAGATTTGAACGGACCTGTGAACGGACTGCTTACCTACATAGACTGCTTGGATGAATACGACAGTATTTCGAATGAATTTATACAAAATGTAGTTGACTAATTTATATTAGGGCGCGGTCACAATTTCAGCAAAAATCTGATGTTCTGCAATTCACTCACAAATGGTGCCAAACTCTTGCAAATGCTTGCCTGAGAGGTTTTTCAGTCAAAACAGAAGGCTTTTTATCACAGGACAAGAAATCAGCCCTCCACAACTTAACCGGGAGAATTTTTTTTAAAAAAAAATAATCGCTAAGCCCCGGGGTCACAATTTCATAAAAAATCTGCCTTTCGGCAATTCACTCAAAAAGAAAGCCAAACGGTTGCAAATGCTTCCCTGAGAGTTTTGGCAGTGGAAACAGAAGGGTTTTCATCAGAATAAATCAGACCTCGACAACTTAACCGGCAGAAAAAGATTTGAACGGACCTGTGAACGGACTGCTTACCTACATAGACTGCTTGGATAAATACGACAGTATTTCGAATGAATTTATACAAAATGTAGTTGACTAATTTATATTAGGGCGCGGTCACAATTTCAGCAAAAATCTGATGTTCTGCAATTCACTCACAAATGGTGCCAAACTCTTGCAAATGCTTGCCTGAGAGGTTTTTCAGTCAAAACAGAAGGCTTTTTATCACAGGACAAGAAATCAGCCCTCCACAACTTAACCGGGAGAATTTTTTTAAAAAAAAAATAATCGCTAAGCCCCGGGGTCACAATTTCATCAAAAATCTGACTTTCGGCAATTCACTCAAAAAAAGTGCCAAACGGTTGCAAATGCTTCCCTGAGAGTTTTGGCAGTGGAAACAGAAGGGTTTTCATCAGAAGAAATCAGACCTCGACAACTTAACTGGCAGAAAAAGATTTTTTTGAAAATATCGCAAAGCCCCGGGGTCACAATTTCATTAAAAATCTGACTTTCGGCAATTCACTCAAAAATGGTGCCAAACGGTTGCAAATGCTCCCCTGAAAGGTTTGGCGGTCAAAACAGAAGGCTTTTTATCACAGGACAAGAAATCAGCCCTCGACAATTTAAGCGGCAGAAAAAGATTTTTTTGAAATATCGCAAAGCAACTAGGAGTAAACTAGGAGTAAACTAGGAGTAAACTAGGAGTAAACCAGGAGTAAACTAGGAGTAAACCAGGAGTAAACTAGGAGTAAACTAGGTGTAAACTAGGGGTAAACCAGGAGTAAACTAGGTGTAAACTAGGAGTAAAGTTGGTGTAAACTAGGTGTAAACTAGGTGTACAGACGTGTTTCTCTGTACTGGTGAAAGACAGGAATAAAGACATGTAAATATATTTCTGTCTGTCTCTTTCCCCCTCCCTGGGAGAGGAGGGGGAGGAATGGTGTGTTCTTCTTTCACGCTGGGAAGAATCGCCGAGGGAGACCTCCCTTGATCCTGCCGGGAGTCGCTGGCAGGGGAGGTCAATAAGGATTCAAGCCGGACACCTGGAGGGTGGCCAAATTCCTCTGGACTAAGAGCTGGGAGTGGCTCTGGTGGCTTGAATTCCGACAGTGTAAACTAGGTGTAAACTAGGAGTAAAGTTGGTGTAAACTAGCCAATCACATGCAGCCCATTGTGTAAATAATGTATATAAAGCAGATACTTTGAGGGAACATCCATTCCTCCTCACCACTATGAGCTGAATAAAGAGCATGAAATCCACTAGCAACTAGCAGTAAACTAGGTGTAAACTAGGTGTAAACTAGGTGTAAACTAGGAGTAAAGTAGGAGTAAAGTAGGTGTAAAGTAGGTGCAAAGTAGGAGTAAATTGGATGTAAACTAGGAGTAAAGTGGGTGTAAACTAGGAGTAAAGTTTGTGTAAACTAGGTGTAAACAAGGCATAAACTAGGAGTAAGGCAGGAGTAAATTAGCCAATCAAATGCAGGCCATTGTGTAAATAATGTATATAAAGCAGATATCCATTCCTCCTCAGCACTATGAGCTGAATAAAGAGCATGAAATCCACTCTCGACTCAGAGTATATTTCATTCTCAAACCCCCCAACACTTCTCTGATGAAAAAAGGGATGTCCTATTCAATAATAAATAAATAATAATAATAGTTTTATTATTTATACCCCACCCATCTGACTGGGTCGTGCCAGCCACGCTCAGCAGCTTGCAGGATAAAATAATATACAATAAAACATCCAACCTTTTTTAACTATATACCTACTATATGGAAGTTAACAACTGGACAACAGAAATGGATTGTACACACTCTAATGGTAGCTGAGAGGCTGATATTGATAAACTGGAAGAGCAAAGACCCCGGGGCTTTGCGATTTTTTCAAAAAAATCTTTTCTGCCGGTTAAGTTGTTGAGGTCTGATTTCTTGTCCTATGATGAAAACCCTTCTGTTTCCACTGCCAAAACTGCACCGGCAGAAGATTTCATCAAAAATCTGACTTTCGGCAATTCACTCAAAAATGGTGCCAAACGGTTGCAAACGCTCCCCTGAAAGGTTTGGCGGTCAAAACAGAAGGCTTTTTATCACAGGACAAGAAATCAGCCCTCGACAACTTAACCGGCAGAAAAAGATTTTTTTGAAAAAATCGCTAATGCTCCCCTGAGAACTTGTGCATCGCCTGTTCACCGTCCCTCAGACCATGTGGTGTAAGGAAAAAATGAACAAATTCCTATGCCCCACAAGTAACCCACAGATGCATTTTAAATAAAAGCACACATAAAGTAGGAGTAAACTAGGTGGAAACTAGGTGTAAACTAGGAGTAAAGTGGGTGGAAAGTAGGAGTAAACTACGTGTAAAGTAGGAGTAAACTAGGTGTAAAGCAGCTGTAAACCTCCCCTGAGAGGTTTGGCGTTCGAAACAGAGGCTTTTTATCACAGGAAAAGAAATCAGCCCTCGACAACTTAACCGGCAGAAAAAGATTTTTTTGAAATCTCGCAAAGCAACTAGGAGTAAACTAGGTGTAAACTAGGAGTAAACTAGGAGTAAACTAGGTGTAAACTAGGAGTAAACTAGGTGTAAACTAGGAGTAAACAGGAGTAAACTAGGAGTAAACTAGGAGTAAACCAGGAGTAAACCAGGAGTAAACTAGGTGTAAACTAGGAGTAAACCAGGAGTAAACTAGGTGAAAACTAGGAGTAAACCAGGAGTAAACTAGGTGTAAACTAGGAGTAAACTAGGAGTAAAGTTGGTGTAAACTAGGTGTAAACTAGGAGTAAAGTTGGTGTAAACTAGCCAATCACATGCAGCCCATTGTGTAAATAATGTATATAAAGCAGATACTTTGAGGGAACATCCATTCCTCCTCACCACTATGAGCTGAATAAAGAGCATGAAATCCACTCTCGACTCAGAGTATATTTCATTCTCAAACCCTCCAACACTTCTCTGATGAAAAAAGGGATGTCCTATTCAATAATAAATAAATAATAATAATAGTTTTATTATTTATACCCCACCCATCTGACTGGGTCGTGCCAGCCACACTCAGCAGCTTGCAGGATAAAATAATATACAATAAAACATCAAACCTTTTCTAACTATATACCTACTATATGGAAGTTAACAACTGGACAACAGAAATGGATTGTACACACTCTAATGGTAGCTGAGAGGCTGATATTGATAAACTGGAAGAGCAAAGACCCCGGGGCTTTGCGATTTTTTCAAAAAAATCTTTTCTGCCGGTTAAGTTGTTGAGGTCTGATTTCTTGTCCTATGATGAAAACCCTTCTGTTTCCACTGCCAAAACTGCACCGGCAGAAGAAGATTTCATCAAAAATCTGACTTTCGGCAATTCACTCAAAAATGGTGCCAAACGGTTGCAAATGCTCCCCTGAGAGTTTTGGCAGTGGAAACAGAAGGGTTTTCATCATAGGACAAGAAATCAGACCTTGACAAGTTAACCGGCAGAAAAAGATTTTTTTGAAAAAATCGCAAAGCCCCGGGGTCACAATTTCATTAAAAATCTGACTGTTGGCAATTCACTCAAAAATGGTGCCAAACGGTTGCAAATGCTCCCCTGAAAGGTTTGGCGGTCGAAACAGAAGGCTTTTTATCAGAGCAAAAGAAATCAGCCCTCGACAACTTAACCGGCAGAAAAAGATTTTTTTGAAAAAATCGCTAATGCTCCCCTGAGAACTTGTGCATCGCCTGTTCACCGTCCCTCAGACCATGTGGTGTAAGGAAAAAATGAACAAATTCCTATGCCCCACAAGTAACCCACAGATGCATTTTAAATAAAAGCACACATAAAGTAGGAGTAAACTAGGTGGAAACTAGGTGTAAACTAGGAGTAAAGTGGGTGGAAAGTAGGAGTAAACTACGTGTAAAGTAGGAGTAAACTAGGTGTAAAGCAGCTGTAAACCTCCCCTGAGAGGTTTGGCGTTCGAAACAGAGGCTTTTTATCACAGGAAAAGAAATCAGCCCTCGACAACTTAACCGGCAGAAAAAGATTTTTTTGAAATCTCGCAAAGCAACTAGGAGTAAACTAGGTGTAAACTAGGAGTAAACTAGGAGTAAACTGGGTGTAAACTAGGAGTAAACTAGGTGTAAACTAGGAGTAAACCAGGAGTAAACTAGGAGTAAACTAGGAGTAAACCAGGAGTAAACAAGGTGTAAACTAGGAGTAAACCAGGAGTAAACTAGGTGTAAACTAGGAGTAAACCAGGAGTAAACTAGGTGTAAACTAGGAGTAAACTAGGAGTAAACTAGGAGTAAAGTTGGTGTAAACTAGGTGTAAACTAGGAGTAAAGTTGGTGTAAACTAGCCAATCACATGCAGCCCATTGTGTAAATAATGTATATAAAGCAGATACTTTGAGGGAACATCCATTCCTCCTCACCACTATGAGCTGAATAAAGAGCATGAAATCCACTCTCGACTCAGAGTATATTTCATTCTCAAACCCTCCAACACTTCTCTGATGAAAAAAGGGATGTCCTATTCAATAATAAATAAATAATAATAATAGTTTTATTATTTATACCCCACCCATCTGACTGGGTCGTGCCAGCCACGCTCAGCAGCTTGCAGGATAAAATAATATACAATAAAACATCAAACCTTTTCTAACTATATACCTACTATATGGAAGTTAACAACTGGACAACAGAAATGGATTGTACACACTCTAATGGTAGCTGAGAGGCTGATATTGATAAACTGGAAGAGCAAAGACCCCGGGGCTTTGTGATTTTTTCAAAAAAATATTTTCTGCCGGTTAAGTTGTTGAGGTCTGATTTCTTGTCCTATGATGAAAACCCTTCTGTTTCCACTGCCAAAACTGCACCGGCAGAAGAAGATTTCATCAAAAATCTGACTTTCGGCAATTCACTCAAAAATGGTGCCAAACGGTTGCAAATGCTCCCCTGAGAGTTTTGGCAGTGGAAACAGAAGGGTTTTCATCATAGGACAAGAAATCAGACCTTGACAAGTTAACCGGCAGAAAAAGATTTTTTTGAAAAAATCGCAAAGCCGCGGGGTCACAATTTCATTAAAAATCTGACTGTTGGCAATTCACTCAAAAATGGTGCCAAACGGTTGCAAATGCTCCCCTGAAAGGTTTGGCGGTCAAAACAGAAGGCTTTTTATCACAGGACAAGAAATCAGCCCTCGACAACTTAACCGGCAGAAAAAGATTTTTTTGAAAAAATCGCTAATGCTCCTCTGAGAGCTTGTGCATCGCCTGTTCACCGTCCCTCAGACCATGTGGTGTAAGAAAAAAATGAACAAATTCCTATGCCCCACAAGTAACCCACAGATGCATTTTAAATAAAAGCACACATAAAGTAGGAGTAAACTAGGTGGAAACTAGGTGGAAACTAGGAGTAAAGTAGGTGGAAAGTAGGAGTAAACTACGTGTAAAGTAGGAGTAAACTAGGTGTAAAGTAGCTGTAAACCTCCCCTGAGAGGTTTGGTGTTCGAAACAGAGGCTTTTTATCACAGGAAAAGAAATCAGCCCTCGACAACTTAACCGGCAGAAAAAGATTTTTTTGAAATCTCGCAAAGCAACTAGGAGTAAACTAGGTGTAAACTAGGAGTAAACTAGGAGTAAACTGGGTGTAAACTAGGAGTAAACTAGGTGTAAACTAGGAGTAAACCAGGAGTAAACTAGGAGTAAACTAGGAGTAAACCAGGAGTAAACCAGGAGTAAACTAGGTGTAAACTAGGAGTAAACCAGGAGTAAACTAGGTGTAAACTAGGAGTAAACCAGGAGTAAACTAGGTGTAAACTAGGAGTAAACTAGGAGTAAAGTTGGTGTAAACTAGGTGTAAACTAGGAGTAAAGTTGGTGTAAACTAGCCAATCACATGCAGCCCATTGTGTAAATAATGTATATAAAGCAGATACTTTGAGGGAACATCCATTCCTCCTCACCACTATGAGCTGAATAAAGAGCATGAAATCCACTCTCGACTCAGAGTATATTTCATTCTCAAACCCTCCAACACTTCTCTGATGAAAAAAGGGATGTCCTATTCAATAATAAATAAATAATAATAATAGTTTTATTATTTATACCCCACCCATCTGACTGGGTCGTGCCAGCCACGCTCAGCAGCTTGCAGGATAAAATAATATACAATAAAACATCAAACCTTTTCTAACTATATACCTACTATATGGAAGTTAACAACTGGACAACAGAAATGGATTGTACACACTCTAATGGTAGCTGAGAGGCTGATATTGATAAACTGGAAGAGCAAAGACCCCGGGGCTTTGCGATTTTTTCAAAAAAATCTTTTCTGCCGGTTAAGTTGTTGAGGTCTGATTTCTTGTCCTATGATGAAAACCCTTCTGTTTCCACTGCCAAAACTGCACCGGCAGAAGAAGATTTCATCAAAAATCTGACTTTCGGCAATTCACTCAAAAATGGTGCCAAACGGTTGCAAATGCTCCCCTGAGAGTTTTGGCAGTGGAAACAGAAGGGTTTTCATCATAGGACAAGAAATCAGACCTTGACAAGTTAACCGGCAGAAAAAGATTTTTTTGAAAAAATCGCAAAGCCCCGGGGTCACAATTTCATTAAAAATCTGACTGTTGGCAATTCACTCAAAAATGGTGCCAAACCATTGCAAATGCTCCCCTGAAAGGTTTGGCGGTCAAAACAGAAGGCTTTTTATCACAGGACAAGAAATCAGCCCTCGACAACTTAACCGGCAGAAAAAGATTTTTTTGAAAAAATCGCTAATGCTCCCCTGAGAGCTTGTGCATCGCCTGTTCACCGTCCCTCAGACCATGTGGTGTAAGAAAAAAATGAACAAATTCCTATGCCCCACAAGTAACCCACAGATGCATTTTAAATAAAAGCACACATAAAGTAGGAGTAAACTAGGTGGAAACTAGGTGGAAACTAGGAGTAAAGTAGGTGGAAAGTAGGAGTAAACTACGTGTAAAGTAGGAGTAAACTAGGTGTAAAGTAGCTGTAAACCTCCCCTGAGAGGTTTGGTGTTCGAAACAGAGGCTTTTTATCACAGGAAAAGAAATCAGCCCTCGACAACTTCACCGGCAGAAGAAGATTTCATCAAAAATCTGACTTTCGGCAATTCACTCAAAAATGGTGCCAAACGGTTGCAAATGCTCCCCTGAAAGGTTTGGCGGTTGAAACAGAAGGCTTTTTATCAGAGCAAAAGAAATCAGCCCTCGACAACTTAACCGGCAGAAAAAGATTTTTTTGAAAAAATCGCTAATGCTCCTCTGAGAGCTTGTGCATTGCCTGTTCACCGTCCCTCAGACCATGTGGTGTAAGAAAAAAATGAACAAATTCCTATGCCCCACATGTAACCCACAGATGCATTTTAAATAAAAGCACACATAAAGTAGTTGTAAACTAGGTGGAAACTAGGTGGAAACTAGGAGTAAAGTAGGTGGAAAGTAGGAGTAAACTACGTGTAAAGTAGGAGTAAAGTAGGTGGAAAGTAGCTGTAAACCTCCCCTGAGAGGTTTGGTGTTCGAAACAGAGGCTTTTTATCACAGGAAAAGAAATCAGCCCTCGACAACTTCACCGGCAGAAAAAGATTTTTTTGAAATATCGCAAAGCAACTAGGAGTAAACTAGGAGTAAACCAGGAGTAAACTAGGTGTAAACTAGGAGTAAACCAGGAGTAAACCAGGAGTAAACTACGTGTAAACTAGGAGTAAACCAGGAGTAAACTAGGAGTAAACCAGGAGTAAACTAGGTGTAAACTAGGAGTAAAGTTGGTGTAAACTAGGTGTAAACTAGGTGTAAACTAGGAGTAAAGTTGGTGTAAACTAGCCAATCACATGCAGCCCATTGTGTAAATAATGTATATAAAGCAGATACTTTGAGGGAACATCCATTCCTCCTCACCACTATGAGCTGAATAAAGAGCATGAAATCCACTCTCGACTCAGAGTATATTTCATTCTCAAACCCCCCAACACACTCTGATGAAAAAAGGGATGTCCTATTCAACAATAAATAAATAATAATAATAGTTTTATTATTTATACCCCACCCATCTGACTGGGTCGTGCCAGCCACGCTCAGCAGCTTGCAGGATAAAATAATATACAATAAAACATCAAACCTTTTCTAACTATATACCTACTATATGGAAGTTAACAACTGGACAACAGAAATGGATTGTACACACTCTAATGGTAGCTGAGAGGCTGATATTGAGAAACTGGAAGAGCAAAGATCCCGGGGCTTTGCGATTTTTTCAAAAAAATATTTTCTGCCGGTTAAGTTGTTGAGGTCTGATTTCTTGTCCTATGATGAAAACCCTTCTGTTTCCACTGCCAAAACTGCACCGGCAGAAGATTTCATCAAAAATCTGACTTTCGGCAATTCACTCAAAAATGGTGCCAAACGGTTGCAAATGCTCCCCTGAGAGTTTTGGCAGTGGAAACAGAAGGGTTTTCATCATAGGACAAGAAATCAGACCTTGACAAGTTAACCGGCAGAAAAAGATTTTTTTGAAAAAATCGCAAAGCCCCGGGGTCACAATTTCATTAAAAATCTGACTGTTGGCAGTTCACTCAAAAATGGTGCCAAACGGTTGCAAATGCTCCCCTGAAAGGTTTGGCGGTCAAAACAGAAGGCTTTTTACCACAGGACAAGAAATCAGCCCTCGACAACTTAACCGGCAGAAAAAGATTTTTTTGAAAAAATCGCTAATGCTCCCCTGAGAGCTTGTGCATCGCCTGTTCACCGTCCCTCAGACCATGTGGTGTAAGAAAAAAATGAACAAATTCCTATGCCCCACAAGTAACCCACAGATGCATTTTAAATAAAAGCACACATAAAGTAGGAGTAAACTAGGTGGAAACTAGGTGGAAACTAGGAGTAAAGTAGGTGGAAAGTAGGAGTAAACTACGTGTAAAGTAGGAGTAAACTAGGTGTAAAGTAGCTGTAAACATCCCCTGAGAGGTTTGGCGTTCGAAACAGAGGCTTTTTATCACAGGAAAAGAAATCAGCCCTCGACAACTTCACCGGCAGAAGAAGATTTCATCAAAAATCTGACTTTCGGCAATTCACTCAAAAATGGTGCCAAACGGTTGCAAATGCTCCCCTGAAAGGTTTGGCGGTCGAAACAGAAGGCTTTTTATCAGAGCAAAAGAAATCAGCCCTCGACAACTTAACCGGCAGAAAAAGATTTTTTTGAAAAAATCGCTAATGCTCCTCTGAGAGCTTGTGCATCGCCTGTTCAACGTCCCTCAGACCATGTGGTGTAAGAAAAAAATGAACAAATTCCTATGCCCCACAAGTAACCCACAGATGCATTTTAAATAAAAGCACACATAAAGTAGTTGTAAACTAGGTGGAAACTAGGTGGAAACTAGGAGTAAAGTAGGTGGAAAGTAGGAGTAAACTACGTGTAAAGTAGGAGTAAAGTAGGTGGAAAGTAGCTGTAAACCTCCACTGAGAGGTTTGGTGTTCGAAACAGAGGCTTTTTATCACAGGAAAAGAAATCAGCCCTCGACAACTTCACCGGCAGAAAAAGATTTTTTTGAAATATCGCAAAGCAACTAGGAGTAAACTAGGAGTAAACCATGAGTAAACTAGGTGTAAACTAGGAGTAAACTAGGAGTAAACCAGGAGTAAACTAGGTGTAAACTAGGAGTAAACCAGGAGTAAACTAGGTGTAAACTAGGAGTAAAGTTGGTGTAAACTAGGTGTAAACTAGGAGTAAAGTTGGTGTAAACTAGCCAATCACATGCAGCCCATTGTGTAAATAATGTATATAAAGCAGATACTTTGAGGGAACATCCATTCCTCCTCACCACTATGAGCTGAATAAAGAGCATGAAATCCACTCTCGACTCAGAGTATATTTAATTCTCAAACCCTCCAACACTTCTCTGATGAAAAAAGGGATGTCCTATTCAATAATAAATAAATAATAATAATAGTTTTATTATTTATACCCCACCCATCTGACTGGGTCGCGCCAGCCACGCTCAGCAGCTTGCAGGATAAAATAATATACAATAAAACATCAAACCTTTTTTAACTATATACCTACTATATGGAAGTTAACAACTGGACAACAGAAATGGATTGTACACACTCTAATGGTAGCTGAGAGGCTGATATTGATAAACTGGAAGAGCAAAGACCCCGGGGCTTAGGGATTTTTTCAAAAAAATCTTTTCTGCCAGTTAAGTTGTTGAGGTCTGATTTCTTGTTGAGGTCTGATTTCAATTCACTCAAAAATGGTGCCAAACGGTTGCAAATGCTCCCCTGAGAGTTTTGGCAGTGGAAACAGAAGGGTTTTCATCATAGGACAAGAAATCAGACCTTGACAAGTTAACCGACAGAAAAAGATTTTTTTGAAAAAATCCCTAAGCCCCGGGGTCACAATTTCATTAAAAATCTGACTGTTGGCAATTCACTCAAAAATGGTGCCAAACGGTTGCAAATGCTCCCCTGAAAGGTTTGGCGGTCAAAACAGAAGGCTTTTTATCACTGGACAAGAAAGCAGCCCTCGACAACTTAACCGGCAGAAAAAGATTTTTTTGAAAAAATCGCTAATGCTCCCCTGAGAGCTTGTGCATCGCCTGTTCACCGTCCCTCAGACCATGTGGTGTAAGAAAAAAATGAACAAATTCCTATGCCCCACAAGTAACCCACAGATGCATTTTAAATAAAAGCACACATACAGTAGGAGTAAACCAGGAGTAAACTAGGTGTAAACTAGGAGTAAAGTTGGTGTAAACTAGGTGTAAACTAGGTGTAAAGTAGGAGTAAACTAGGTGTAAAGTAGCTGTAAACCTCCCCTGAGAGGTTTGGCGTTCGAAACAGAGGCTTTTTATCACAGGAAAAGAAATCAGCCCTCGACAACTTCACCGGCAGAAGAAGATTTCATCAAAAATCTGACTTTCGGCAATTCACTCAAAAATGGTGCCAAACGGTTGCAAATGCTCCCCTGAAAGGTTTGGCGGTCGAAACAGAAGGCTTTTTATCAGAGCAAAAGAAATCAGACCTCGACAACTTAACCGGCAGAAAAAGATTTTTTTGAAAAAATCGCTAAGCCCCAGGGGTCACAATTTCATTAAAAATCTGACTTTCGGCAATTCACTCAAAAATGGTGCCAAACGGTTGCCAATGCTCCCCTGAGAGTTTTGGCAGTGGAAACAGAAGGGTTTTCATCAGAAGAAATCAGACCTCGACAACTTAACCGGCAGAAAAAGATTTTTCAGAAAAAATCGCAAAGCCCCGGGGTCACAATTTCATAAAAAATCTGACTTTCGGCAATTCACTCAAAAATGGTGCCAAACGGTTGCAAACGCTCCCCTGAAAGGTTTGGCGGTCAAAACAGAAGGCTTTTTATCACAGGACAAGAAATCAGCCCTCGACAACTTAACCGGCAGAAAAAGATTTTTTTGAAAAAATCGCTAATGCTCCCCTGAGAACTTGTGCATCGCCTGTTCACCGTCCCTCAGACCATGTGGTGTAAGGAAAAAATGAACAAATTCCTATGCCCCACGAGTAACCCACAGATGCATTTTAAATAAAAGCACACATAAAGTAGGAGTAAACTAGGTGGAAACTAGGTGTAAACTAGGAGTAAAGTAGGTGGAAAGTAGGAGTAAACTACGTGTAAAGTAGGAGTAAACTAGGTGTAAAGCAGCTGTAAACCTCCCCTGAGAGGTTTGGCGTTCGAAACAGAGGCTTTTTATCACAGGAAAAGAAATCAGCCCTCGACACCTTAACCGGCAGAAAAAGATTTTTTTGAAATATCGCAAAGCAACTAGGAGTAAACTAGGAGTAAACCAGGAGTAAACTAGGTGTAAACGAGGAGTAAACCAGGAGTAAACTAGGTGTAAACTAGGAGTAAACCAGGAGTAAACCAGGAGTAAACTACGTGTAAACTAGGAGTAAACCAGGAGTAAACTAGGAGTAAACCAGGAGTAAACTAGGTGTAAACTAGGAGTAAAGTTGGTGTAAACTAGGTGCAAACTAGGTGTAAACTAGGAGTAAAGTTGGTGTAAACTAGCCAATCACATGCAGCCCATTGTGTAAATAATGTATATAAAGCAGATACTTTGAGGGAACATCCATTCCTCCTCACCACTATGAGCTGAATAAAGAGCATGAAATCCACTCTCGACTCAGAGTATATTTCATTCTCAAACCCCCCAACACACTCTGATGAAAAAAGGGATGTCCTATTCAACAATAAATAAATAATAATAATAGTTTTATTATTTATACCCCACCCATCTGACTGGGTCGTGCCAGCCACGCTCAGCAGCTTGCAGGATAAAATAATATACAATAAAACATCAAACCTTTTCTAACTATATACCTACTATATGGAAGTTAACAACTGGACAACAGAAATGGATTGTACACACTCTAATGGTAGCTGAGAGGCTGATATTGAGAAACTGGAAGAGCAAAGATCCCGGGGCTTTGCGATTTTTTCAAAAAAATATTTTCTGCCGGTTAAGTTGTTGAGGTCTGATTTCTTGTCCTATGATGAAAACCCTTCTGTTTCCACTGCCAAAACTGCACCGGCAGAAGATTTCATCAAAAATCTGACTTTCGGCAATTCACTCAAAAATGGTGCCAAACGGTTGCAAATGCTCCCCTGAGAGTTTTGGCAGTGGAAACAGAAGGGTTTTCATCATAGGACAAGAAATCAGACCTTGACAAGTTAACCGGCAGAAAAAGATTTTTTTGAAAAAATCGCAAAGCCCCGGGGTCACAATTTCATTAAAAATCTGACTGTTGGCAGTTCACTCAAAAATGGTGCCAAACGGTTGCAAATGCTCCCCTGAAAGGTTTGGCGGTCAAAACAGAAGGCTTTTTATCACTGGACAAGAAAGCAGCCCTCGACAACTTAACCGGCAGAAAAAGATTTTTTTGAAAAAATCGCTAATGCTCCCCTGAGAGCTTGTGCATCGCCTGTTCACCGTCCCTCAGACCATGTGGTGTAAGAAAAAAATGAACAAATTCCTATGCCCCACAAGTAACCCACAGATGCATTTTAAATAAAAGCACACATAAAGTAGGAGTAAACTAGGTGGAAACTAGGTGGAAACTAGGAGTAAAGTAGGTGGAAAGTAGGAGTAAACTACGTGTAAAGTAGGAGTAAACTAGGTGTAAAGTAGCTGTAAACATCCCCTGAGAGGTTTGGCGTTCGAAACAGAGGCTTTTTATCACAGGAAAAGAAATCAGCCCTCGACAACTTCACCGGCAGAAGAAGATTTCATCAAAAATCTGACTTTCGGCAATTCACTCAAAAATGGTGCCAAACGGTTGCAAATGCTCCCCTGAAAGGTTTGGCGGTCGAAACAGAAGGCTTTTTATCAGAGCAAAAGAAATCAGCCCTCGACAACTTAACCGGCAGAAAAAGATTTTTTTGAAAAAATCGCTAATGCTCCTCTGAGAGCTTGTGCATCGCCTGTTCAACGTCCCTCAGACCATGTGGTGTAAGAAAAAAATGAACAAATTCCTATGCCCCACAAGTAACCCACAGATGCATTTTAAATAAAAGCACACATAAAGTAGTTGTAAACTAGGTGGAAACTAGGTGGAAACTAGGAGTAAAGTAGGTGGAAAGTAGGAGTAAACTACGTGTAAAGTAGGAGTAAAGTAGGTGGAAAGTAGCTGTAAACCTCCACTGAGAGGTTTGGTGTTCGAAACAGAGGCTTTTTATCACAGGAAAAGAAATCAGCCCTCGACAACTTCACCGGCAGAAAAAGATTTTTTTGAAATATCGCAAAGCAACTAGGAGTAAACTAGGAGTAAACCATGAGTAAACTAGGTGTAAACTAGGAGTAAACTAGGAGTAAACCAGGAGTAAACTAGGTGTAAACTAGGAGTAAACCAGGAGTAAACTAGGTGTAAACTAGGAGTAAAGTTGGTGTAAACTAGGTGTAAACTAGGAGTAAAGTTGGTGTAAACTAGCCAATCACATGCAGCCCATTGTGTAAATAATGTATATAAAGCAGATACTTTGAGGGAACATCCATTCCTCCTCACCACTATGAGCTGAATAAAGAGCATGAAATCCACTCTCGACTCAGAGTATATTTAATTCTCAAACCCTCCAACACTTCTCTGATGAAAAAAGGGATGTCCTATTCAATAATAAATAAATAATAATAATAGTTTTATTATTTATACCCCACCCATCTGACTGGGTCGCGCCAGCCACGCTCAGCAGCTTGCAGGATAAAATAATATACAATAAAACATCAAACCTTTTTTAACTATATACCTACTATATGGAAGTTAACAACTGGACAACAGAAATGGATTGTACACACTCTAATGGTAGCTGAGAGGCTGATATTGATAAACTGGAAGAGCAAAGACCCCGGGGCTTAGGGATTTTTTCAAAAAAATCTTTTCTGCCAGTTAAGTTGTTGAGGTCTGATTTCTTGTTGAGGTCTGATTTCAATTCACTCAAAAATGGTGCCAAACGGTTGCAAATGCTCCCCTGAGAGTTTTGGCAGTGGAAACAGAAGGGTTTTCATCATAGGACAAGAAATCAGACCTTGACAAGTTAACCGACAGAAAAAGATTTTTTTGAAAAAATCCCTAAGCCCCGGGGTCACAATTTCATTAAAAATCTGACTGTTGGCAATTCACTCAAAAATGGTGCCAAACGGTTGCAAATGCTCCCCTGAAAGGTTTGGCGGTCAAAACAGAAGGCTTTTTATCACTGGACAAGAAAGCAGCCCTCGACAACTTAACCGGCAGAAAAAGATTTTTTTGAAAAAATCGCTAATGCTCCCCTGAGAGCTTGTGCATCGCCTGTTCACCGTCCCTCAGACCATGTGGTGTAAGAAAAAAATGAACAAATTCCTATGCCCCACAAGTAACCCACAGATGCATTTTAAATAAAAGCACACATACAGTAGGAGTAAACCAGGAGTAAACTAGGTGTAAACTAGGAGTAAAGTTGGTGTAAACTAGGTGTAAACTAGGTGTAAAGTAGGAGTAAACTAGGTGTAAAGTAGCTGTAAACCTCCCCTGAGAGGTTTGGCGTTCGAACAGAGGCTTTTTATCACAGGAAAAGAAATCAGCCCTCGACAACTTCACCGGCAGAAGAAGATTTCATCAAAAATCTGACTTTCGGCAATTCACTCAAAAATGGTGCCAAACGGTTGCAAATGCTCCCCTGAAAGGTTTGGCGGTCGAAACAGAAGGCTTTTTATCAGAGCAAAAGAAATCAGACCTCGACAACTTAACCGGCAGAAAAAGATTTTTTTGAAAAAATCGCTAAGCCCCAGGGGACACAATTTCATTAAAAATCTGACTTTCGGCAATTCACTCAAAAATGGTGCCAAACGGTTGCCAATGCTCCCCTGAGAGTTTTGGCAGTGGAAACAGAAGGGTTTTCATCAGAAGAAATCAGACCTCGACAACTTAACCGGCAGAAAAAGATTTTTCAGAAAAAATCGCAAAGCCCCGGGGTCACAATTTCATAAAAAATCTGACTTTCGGCAATTCACTCAAAAATGGTGCCAAACGGTTGCAAATGCTCCCCTGAAAGGTTTGGCGGTCAAAACAGAAGGCTTTTTATCACAGGACAAGAAATCAGCCCTCGACAACTTAACCGGCAGAAAAAGATTTTTTTGAAAAAATCGCTAATGCTCCCCTGAGAACT